>NW_026968362.1:0-101169 GCF_028390025.1 Pseudophryne corroboree
CAATGCGCAGCTCTTTGCAAAAGAGAGATATTGGCAAGGAAAAGCTATCTTGTACCTTTGCATTTTTCTCCCAAACGAAGGACACTAGAATTAAAATTTTAAAGCCTCCTGTTAGGCCATCATCTACACGACATAGACCTGAATTTTCCAATGCGTAGCTCTTTGCAAAAGAGAGATATTGGCAAGGAAAAGCTGTCTTGTACCTTTGCATTTTTCTCCCAAACGAAGGACACTAGAAAGAAAATTTTAAAGCCTCCTGTTAGGCCATCATCTACACGACATAGCCCTGAATTTTCCAAAGCCCAGCTCTTTGCAAAAGAGAGATATTGGCAAGGAAAAGCTGTCTTGTACCTTTGCATTTTTCTCCCAAACGAAGGACACTAGAATTAAAATTTTAAAGCCTCCTGTTAGGCCATCATCTACACGATATAGCCCTGAATTTTCCAATGCGCAGCTCTTTGCAAAAGAGAGATATTGGCAAGGAAAAGCTGTCTTGTACCTTTGCATTTTTCTCCCAAACGAAGGACACTAGAATTACAATTTTAAAGCCTCCTGTTAGGCCATCATCTACACGACATAGCCCTGAATTTTCCAATGCGCAGCTCTTTGCAAAAGAGAGATATTGGCAAGGAAAAGCTGTCTTGTACCTTTGCATTTTTCTCCCAAACGAAGGTCACTAGAAAGAAAATTTTAAAGCCTCCTGTTAGGCCATCATCTACACGACATAGCCCTGAATTTTCCAATGCGCAGCTCTTTGCAAAAGAGAGATATTGGCAAGGAAAAGCTGTCTTGTACCATTGCATTTTTCTCCCAAACGAAGGACACTAGAAAGAAAATTTTAAAGCCTCCTGTTAGGCCATCATCTACACGACATAGCCCTGAATTTTCCAATGCGCAGCTCTTTGCAAAAGAGAGATATTGGCAAGGAAAAGCTGTCTTGTACCTTTGCATTTTTCTCCCAAACGAAGGTCACTAGAAAGAAAATTTTAAAGCCTCCTGTTAGGCCATCATCTACACGACATAGCCCTGAATTTTCCAATGCGTAGCTCTTTGCAAAAGAGAGATATTGGCAAGGAAAAGCTGTCTTGTACCTTTGCATTTTTCTCCCAAACGAAGGACACTAGAATTACAATTTTAAAGCCTCCTGTTAGGCCATCATCTACACGACATAGCCCTGAATTTTCCAATGCGCAGCTCTTTGCAAAAGAGAGATATTGGCAAGGAAAAGCTGTCTTGTACCTTTGCATTTTTCTCCCAAACGAAGGTCACTAGAAAGAAAATTTTAAAGCCTCCTGTTAGGCCATCATCTACACGACATAGCCCTAAATTTTCCAATGCGTAGCTCTTTGCAAAAGAGAGATATTGGCAAGGAAAAGCTGTCTTGTACCTTTGCATTTTTCTCCCAAACGAAGGTCACTAGAAAGAAAATTTTAAAGCCTCTTGTTAGGCCATCATCTACACGACATAGCCCTGAATTTTCCAATGCGTAGCTCTTTGCAAAAGAGAGATATTGGCAAGGAAAAGCTGTCTTGTACCTTTGCATTTTTCTCTTAAACGAAGGACACTAGAAAGAAAATTTTAAAGCCTCCTGTTAGGCCATCATCTACACGACATAGCCCTGAATTTTCCAATGCGCAGCTCTTTGCAAAAGAGAGATATTGGCAAGGAAAAGCTGTCTTGTACCTTTGCATTTTTCTCCCAAACGAAGGTCACTAGAAAGAAAATTTTAAAGCCTCCTGTTAGGCTATCATCTACACGACATAGCCCTGAATTTTCCAATGCGTAGCTCTTTGCAAAAGAGAGATATTGGCAAGGAAAAGCTGTCTTGTACCTTTGCATTTTTCTCCCAAACGAAGGACACTAGAAAGAAAATTTTAAAGCCTCCTGTTAGGCCATCATCTACACGACATAGCCCTGAATTTTCCAATGCGCAGCTCTTTGCAAAAGAGAGATATTGGCAAGGAAAAGCTGTCTTGTACCATTGCATTTTTCTCCCAAACGAAGGACACTAGAAAGAAAATGTTAAAGCCTCCTGTTAGGCCATCATCTACACGACATAGCCCTGAATTTTCCAATGCGCAGCTCTTTGCAAAAGAGAGATATTGGCAAGGAAAAGCTTTCTTGTACCATTGCATTTTTCTCCCAAACGAAGGACACTAGAAAGAAAATTTTAAAGCCTCCTGTTAGACCATCATCTACACGACATAGCCCTGAATTTTCCAATGCGCAGCTCTTTGCAAAAGAGAGATATTGGCAAGGAAAAGCTGTCTTGTACCATTGCATTTTTCTCCCAAACGAAGGACACTAGAAAGAAAATTTTAAAGCCTCCTGTTAGGCCATCATCTACACGACATAGCCCTGAATTTTCCAATGCGCAGCTCTTTGCAAAAGAGAGATATTGGCAAGGAAAAGCTGTCTTGTACCATTGCATTTTTCTCCCAAACGAAGGACACTAGAAAGAAAATTTTAAAGCCTCCTGTTAGACCATCATCTACACGGCATAGCCATGAATTTTCCAATGCGCAGCTCTTTGCAAAAGAGAGATATTGGCAAGGAAAAGCTATCTTGTACCTTTGCATTTTTCTCCCAAACGAAGGACACTAGAATTAAAATTTTAAAGCCTCCTGTTAGGCCATCATCTACACGACATAGCCCTGAATTTTCCAATGCGCAGCTCTATGCAAAAGAGAGATATTGGCAAGGAAAAGCTGTCTTGTACCTTTGCATTTTTCTCCCAAACGAAGGTCACTAGAAAGAAAATTTTAAAGCCTCCTGTTAGGCCATCATCTACACGACATAGACCTGAATTTTCCAATGCGTAGCTCTTTGCAAAAGAGAGATATTGGCAAGGAAAAGCTGTCTTGTACCTTTGCATTTTTCTCCCAAACGAAGGACACTAGAAAGAAAATTTTAAAGCCTCCTGTTAGGCCATCATCTACACGACATAGCCCTGAATTTTCCAAAGCCCAGCTCTTTGCAAAAGAGAGATATTGGCAAGGAAAAGCTGTCTTGTACCTTTGCATTTTTCTCCAAAACGAAGGACACTAGAATTAAAATTTTAAAGCCTCCTGTTAGGCCATCATCTACACGATATAGCCCTGAATTTTCCAATGCGCAGCTCTTTGCAAAAGAGAGATATTGGCAAGGAAAAGCTGTCTTGTACCTTTGCATTTTTCTCCCAAACGAAGGACACTAGAAAGAAAATTTTAAAGCCTCCTGTTAGGCCATCATCTACACGACATAGCCCTGAATTTTCCAATGCGCAGCTCTTTGCAAAAGAGAGATATTGGCAAGGAAAAGCTGTATTGTACCATTGCATTTTTCTCCCAAACGAAGGACACTAGAAAGAAAAATTTAAAGCCTCCTGTTAGGCCATCATCTACACGACATAGCCCTGAATTTTCCAAAGCCCAGCTCTTTGCAAAAGAGAGATATTGGCAAGGAAAAGCTGTCTTGTACCATTGCATTTTTCTCCCAAACGAAGGACACTAGAAAGAAAATTTTAAAGCCTCCTGTTAGACCATCATCTACACGACATAGCCCTGAATTTTCCAATGCGCAGCTCTTTGCAAAAGAGAGATATTGGCAAGGAAAAGCTGTCTTGTACCATTGCATTTTTCTCCCAAACGAAGGACACTAGAAAGAAAATTTTAAAGCCTCCTGTTAGGCCATCATCTACACGACATAGCCCTGAATTTTCCAATGCGCAGCTCTTTGCAAAAGAGAGATATTGGCAAGGAAAAGCTGTCTTGTACCTTTGCATTTTTCTCACAAACGAAGTTCACTAGAAAGAAAATTTTAAAGCCTCCTGTTAGGCCATCATCTACACGACATAGCCCTGAATTTTCCAATGCGCAGCTCTTTGCAAAAGAGAGATATTGGCAAGGAAAAGCTGTCTTGTACCTTTGCATTTTTCTCCCAAACGAAGGACACTAGAAAGAAAATTTTAAAGCCTCCTGTTAGGCCATCATCTACACGACATAGCCCTGAATTTTCCAATGCGCAGCTCTTTGCAAAAGAGAGATATTGGCAAGGAAAAGCTGTCTTGTACCTTTGCATTTTTCTCCCAAACGAAGGTCACTAGAAAGAAAATTTTAAAGCCTCCTGTTAGGCCATCATCTACACGACATAGCCCTGAATTTTCCAATGCGCAGCTCTTTGCAAAAGAGAGATATTGGCAAGGAAAAGCTGTCTTGTACCTTTGCATTTTTCTCCCAAACGAAGGACACTAGAAAGAAAATTTTAAAGCCTCCTGTTTAGACCATCATCTACACGGCATAGCCATGAATTTTCCAATGCGCAGCTCTTTGCAAAAGAGAGATATTGGCAAGGAAAAGCTGTCTTGTACCTTTGCATTTTTCTCCCAAACGAAGGACACTAGAATTAAAATTTTAAAGCCTCCTGTTAGGCCATCATCTACACGACATAGCCCTGAATTTTCCAATGCGCAGCTCTTTGCAAAAGAGAGATATTGGCAAGGACAAGCTGTCTTGTACCTTTGCATTTTTCTCCCAAACGAAGGTCACTAGAAAGAAAATTTTAAAGCCTCCTGTTAGACCATCATCTACACGACATAGCCCTGAATTTTCCAATGCGTAGCTCTTTGCAAAAGAGAGATATTGGCAAGGAAAAGCTGTCTTGTACCTTTGCATTTTTCTCCCAAACGAAGGTCACTAGAAAGAAAATTTTAAAGCCTCCTGTTAGGCCATCATCTACACGACATATCCCTGAATTTTCCAATGCGTAGCTCTTTGCAAAAGAGAGATATTGGCAAGGAAAAGCTGTCTTGTACCATTGCATTTTTCTCCCAAACGAAGGACACTAGAAAGAAAATTTTAAAGCCTCCTGTTAGGCCATCATCTACACGGCATAGCCATGAATTTTCCAATGCGCAGCTCTTTGCAAAAGAGAGATATTGGCAAGGAAAAGCTATCTTGTACCTTTGCATTTTTCTCCCAAACGAAGGAAACTAGAATTAAAATTTTAAAGCCTCCTGTTAGGCCATTATCTACACGACATAGCCCTGAATTTTCCAATGCGCAGCTCTTTGCAAAAGAGAGATATTGGCAAGGAAAAGCTGTCTTGTACCTTTGCATTTTTCTCCCAAACGAAGGTCACTAGAAAGAAATTTTTAAAGCCTCCTGTTAGGCCATCATCTACACGACATAGCCCTGAATTTTCCAATGCGTAGCTCTTTGCAAAAGAGAGATATTGGCAAGGAAAAGCTGTCTTGTACCTTTGCATTTTTCTCCCAAACGAAGGACACTAGAAAGAAAATTTTAAAGCCTCCTGTTAGGCCATCATCTACACGACATAGCCCTGAATTTTCCAATGCGCAGCTCTTTGCAAAAGAGAGATATTGGCAAGGACAAGCTGTCTTGTACCTTTGCATTTTTCTCCCAAACGAAGGTCACTAGAAAGAAAATTGTAAAGCCTCCTGTTAGGCCATCATCTACACGACATAGCCCTGAATTTTCCAATGCGTAGCTCTTTGCAAAAGAGAGATATTGGCAAGGAAAAGCTGTCTTGTACCATTGCATTTTTCTCCCAAACGAAGGACACTAGAAAGAAAATTTTAAAGCCTCCTGTTAGGCCATCATCTACACGGCATAGCCATGAATTTTCCAATGCGCAGCTCTTTGCAAAAGAGAGATATTGGCAAGGAAAAGCTATCTTGTACCTTTGCATTTTTCTCCCAAACGAAGGACACTAGAATTAAAATTTTAAAGCCTCCTGTTAGGCCATTATCTACACGACATAGCCCTGAATTTTCCAATGCGCAGCTCTATGCAAAAGAGAGATATTGGCAAGGAAAAGCTGTCTTGTACCTTTGCATTTTTCTCCCAAACGAAGGTCACTAGAAAGAAAATTTTAAAGCCTCCTGTTAGGCCATCATCTACACGACATAGCCCTGAATTTTCCAATGCGTAGCTCTTTGCAAAAGAGAGATATTGGCAAGGAAAAGCTGTCTTGTACCTTTGCATTTTTCTCCCAAACGAAGGACACTAGAAAGAAAATTTTAAAGCCTCCTGTTAGGCCATCATCTACACGACATAGCCCTGAATTTTCCAATGCGTAGCTCTTTGCAAAAGAGAGATATTGGCAAGGAAAAGCTGTCTTGTACCATTGCATTTTTCTCCCAAACGAAGGACACTAGAAAGAAAATTTTAAAGCCTCCTGTTAGACCATCATCTACACGGCATAGCCATGAATTTTCCAATGCGCAGCTCTTTGCAAAAGAGAGATATTGGCAAGGAAAAGCTGTCTTGTACCTTTGCATTTTTCTCCCAAACGAAGGACACTAGAATTAAAATTTTAAAGCCTCCTGTTAGGCCATCATCTACACGATATAGCCCTGAATTTTCCAATGCGCAGCTCTTTGCAAAAGAGAGATATTGGCAAGGAAAAGCTGTCTTGTACCTTTGCATTTTTCTCCCAAACGAAGGACACTAGAAAGAAAATTTTAAAGCCTCCTGTTAGGCCATCATCTACACGACATAGCCCTGAATTTTCCAATGCGCAGCTCTTTGCAAAAGAGAGATATTGGCAAGGAAAAGCTGTCTTGTACCTTTGCATTTTTCTCCCAAACGAAGGACACTAGAATTAAAATTTTAAAGCCTCCTGTTAGGCCATCATCTACACGACATAGCCCTGAATTTTCCAATGCGCAGCTCTTTGCAAAAGAGAGATATTGGCAAGGACAAGCTGTCTTGTACCTTTGCATTTTTCTCCCAAACGAAGGTCACTAGAAAGAAAATTTTAAAGCCTCCTGTTAGGCCATCATCTACACGACATAGCCCTGAATTTTCCAATGCGTAGCTCTTTGCAAAAGAGAGATATTCGCAAGGAAAAGCTGTCTTGTACCATTGCATTTTTCTCCCAAACGAAGGACACTAGAAAGAAAATTTTAAAGCCTCCTGTTAGGCCATCATCTACACGGCATAGCCATGAATTTTCCAATGCGCAGCTCTTTGCAAAAGAGAGATATTGGCAAGGAAAAGCTGTCTTGTACCTTTGCATTTTTCTCCCAAACGAAGGTCACTAGAAAGAAAATTTTAAAGCCTCCTGTTAGGCCATCATCTACACGACATAGCCCTAAATTTTCCAATGCGTAGCTCTTTGCAAAAGAGAGATATTGGCAAGGAAAAGCTGTCTTGTACCTTTGCATTTTTCTCCCAAACGAAGGTCACTAGAAAGAAAATTTTAAAGCCTCTTGTTAGGCCATCATCTACACGACATAGCCCTGAATTTTCCAATGCGTAGCTCTTTGCAAAAGAGAGATATTGGCAAGGAAAAGCTGTCTTGTACCTTTGCATTTTTCTCTTAAACGAAGGACACTAGAAAGAAAATTTTAAAGCCTCCTGTTAGGCCATCATCTACACGATATAGCCCTGAATTTTCCAATGCGCAGCTCTTTGCAAAAGAGAGATATTGGCAAGGAAAAGCTGTCTTGTACCTTTGCATTTTTCTCCCAAACGAAGGTCACTAGAAAGAAATTTTTAAAGCCTCCTGTTAGGCCATCATCTACACGACATAGCCCTGAATTTTCCAATGCGTAGCTCTTTGCAAAAGAGAGATATTGGCAAGGAAAAGCTGTCTTGTACCTTTGCATTTTTCTCCCAAACGAAGGACACTAGAAAGAAAATTTTAAAGCCTCCTGTTAGGCCATCATCTACACGACATAGCCCTGAATTTTCCAATGCGCAGCTCTTTGCAAAAGAGAGATATTGGCAAGGAAAAGCTGTCTTGTACCTTTGCATTTTTCTCCCAAACGAAGGACACTAGAATTAAAATTTTAAAGCCTCCTGTTAGGCTATCATCTACACGACATAGCCCTGAATTTTCCAATGCGCAGCTCTTTGCAAAAGAGAGATATTGGCAAGGACAAGCTGTCTTGTACCTTTGCATTTTTCTCCCAAACGAAGGTCACTAGAAATAAAATTTTAAAGCCTCCTGTTAGGCTATCATCTACACGACATAGCCCTGAATTTTCCAATGCGTAGCTCTTTGCAAAAGAGAGATATTGGCAAGGAAAAGCTGTCTTGTACCATTGCATTTTTCTCCCAAACGAAGGACACTAGAAAGAAAATTTTAAAGCCTCCTGTTAGGCCATCATCTACACGGCATAGCCATGAATTTTCCAATGCGCAGCTCTTTGCAAAAGAGAGATATTGGCAAGGAAAAGCTATCTTGTACCTTTGCATTTTTCTCCCAAACGAAGGACACTAGAATTAAAATTTTAAAGCCTCCTGTTAGGCCATCATCTACACGACATAGCCCTGAATTTTCCAATGCGTAGCTCTTTGCAAAAGAGAGATATTGGCAAGGAAAAGCTGTCTTGTACCTTTGCATTTTTCTCCCAAACGAAGGACACTAGAAAGAAAATTTTAAAGCCTCCTGTTAGGCCATCATCTACACGACATAGCCCTGAATTTTCCAATGCGCAGCTCTTTGCAAAAGAGAGATATTGGCAAGGAAAAGCTGTCTTGTACCATTGCATTTTTCTCCCAAACGAAGGACACTAGAAAGAAAATTTTAAAGCCTCCTGTTAGACCATCATCTACACGGCATAGCCATGAATTTTCCAATGCGCAGCTCTTTGCAAAAGAGAGATATTGGCAAGGAAAAGCTGTCTTGTACCTTTGCATTTTTCTCCCAAACGAAGGACACTAGAATTAAAATTTTAAAGCCTCCTGTTAGGCCATCATCTACACGATATAGCCCTGAATTTTCCAATGCGCAGCTCTTTGCAAAAGAGAGATATTGGCAAGGAAAAGCTGTCTTGTACCTTTGCATTTTTCTCCCAAACGAAGGACACTAGAAAGAAAATTTTAAAGCCTCCTGTTAGACCATCATCTACACGGCATAGCCATGAATTTTCCAATGCGCAGCTCTTTGCAAAAGAGAGATATTGGCAAGGAAAAGCTGTCTTGTACCTTTGCATTTTTCTCCCAAACGAAGGACACTAGAATTAAAATTTTAAAGCCTCCTGTTAGGCCATCATCTACACGATATAGCCCTGAATTTTCCAATGCGCAGCTCTTTGCAAAAGAGAGATATTGGCAAGGACAAGCTGTCTTGTACCTTTGCATTTTTCTCCCAAACGAAGGTCACTAGAAAGAAAATTTTAAAGCCTCCTGTTAGGCCATCATCTACACGACATAGCCCTGAATTTTCCAATGCGTAGCTCTTTGCAAAAGAGAGATATTCGCAAGGAAAAGCTGTCTTGTACCATTGCATTTTTCTCCCAAACGAAGGACACTAGAAAGAAAATTTTAAAGCCTCCTGTTAGGCCATCATCTACACGGCATAGCCATGAATTTTCCAATGCGCAGCTCTTTGCAAAAGAGAGATATTGGCAAGGAAAAGCTATCTTGTACCTTTGCATTTTTCTCCCAAACGAAGGACACTAGAATTAAAATTTTAAAGCCTCCTGTTAGGCCATTATCTACACGACATAGCCCTGAATTTTCCAATGCGCAGCTCTATGCAAAAGAGAGATATTGGCAAGGAAAAGCTGTCTTGTACCTTTGCATTTTTCTCCCAAACGAAGGTCACTAGAAAGAAAATTTTAAAGCCTCCTGTTAGGCCATCATCTACACGACATAGCCCTGAATTTTCCAATGCGTAGCTCTTTGCAAAAGAGAGATATTGGCAAGGAAAAGCTGTCTTGTACCTTTGCATTTTTCTCCCAAACGAAGGACACTAGAAAGAAAATTTTAAAGCCTCCTGTTAGGCCATCATCTACACGACATAGCCCTGAATTTTCCAATGCGCAGCTCTTTGCAAAAGAGAGATATTGGCAAGGAAAAGCTGTCTTGTACCATTGCATTTTTCTCCCAAACGAAGGACACTAGAAAGAAAATTTTAAAGCCTCCTGTTAGACCATCATCTACACGGCATAGCCATGAATTTTCCAATGCGCAGCTCTTTGCAAAAGAGAGATATTGGCAAGGAAAAGCTGTCTTGTACCTTTGCATTTTTCTCCCAAACGAAGGACACTAGAATTAAAATTTTAAAGCCTCCTGTTAGGCCATCATCTACACGATATAGCCCTGAATTTTCCAATGCGCAGCTCTTTGCAAAAGAGAGATATTGGCAAGGAAAAGCTGTCTTGTACCTTTGCATTTTTCTCCCAAACGAAGGTCACTAGAAAGAAAATTTTAAAGCCTCCTGTTAGGCCATCATCTACACGACATAGCCCTAAATTTTCCAATGCGTAGCTCTTTGCAAAAGAGAGATATTGGCAAGGAAAAGCTGTCTTGTACCTTTGCATTTTTCTCCCAAACGAAGGTCACTAGAAAGAAAATTTTAAAGCCTCTTGTTAGGCCATCATCTACACGACATAGCCCTGAATTTTCCAATGCGTAGCTCTTTGCAAAAGAGAGATATTGGCAAGGAAAAGCTGTCTTGTACCTTTGCATTTTTCTCTTAAACGAAGGACACTAGAAAGAAAATTTTAAAGCCTCCTGTTAGGCCATCATCTACACGACATAGCCCTGAATTTTCCAATGCGCAGCTCTTTGCAAAAGAGAGATATTGGCAAGGAAAAGCTGTCTTGTACCTTTGCATTTTTCTCCCAAACGAAGGTCACTAGAAAGAAAATTTTAAAGCCTCCTGTTAGGCTATCATCTACACGACATAGCCCTGAATTTTCCAATGCGTAGCTCTTTGCAAAAGAGAGATATTGGCAAGGAAAAGCTGTCTTGTACCTTTGCATTTTTCTCCCAAACGAAGGTCACTAGAAAGAAAATTTTAAAGCCTCCTGTTAGGCCATCATCTACACGACATAGCCCTAAATTTTCCAATGCGTAGCTCTTTGCAAAAGAGAGATATTGGCAAGGAAAAGCTGTCTTGTACCTTTGCATTTTTCTCCCAAACGAAGGTCACTAGAAAGAAAATTTTAAAGCCTCTTGTTAGGCCATCATCTACACGACATAGCCCTGAATTTTCCAATGCGTAGCTCTTTGCAAAAGAGAGATATTGGCAAGGAAAAGCTGTCTTGTACCTTTGCATTTTTCTCTTAAACGAAGGACACTAGAAAGAAAATTTTAAAGCCTCCTGTTAGGCCATCATCTACACGACATAGCCCTGAATTTTCCAATGCGCAGCTCTTTGCAAAAGAGAGATATTGGCAAGGAAAAGCTGTCTTGTACCTTTGCATTTTTCTCCCAAACGAAGGTCACTAGAAAGAAAATTTTAAAGCCTCCTGTTAGGCCATCATCTACACGACATAGACCTGAATTTTCCAATGCGTAGCTCTTTGCAAAAGAGAGATATTGGCAAGGAAAAGCTGTCTTGTACCTTTGCATTTTTCTCCCAAACGAAGGACACTAGAAAGAAAATTTTAAAGCCTCCTGTTAGGCCATCATCTACACGACATAGCCCTGAATTTTCCAAAGCCCAGCTCTTTGCAAAAGAGAGATATTGGCAAGGAAAAGCTGTCTTGTACCTTTGCATTTTTCTCCCAAACGAAGGACACTAGAATTAAAATTTTAAAGCCTCCTGTTAGGCCATCATCTACACGATATAGCCCTGAATTTTCCAATGCGCAGCTCTTTGCAAAAGAGAGATATTGGCAAGGAAAAGCTGTCTTGTACCTTTGCATTTTTCTCCCAAACGAAGGACACTAGAAAGAAAATTTTAAAGCCTCCTGTTAGGCCATCATCTACACGACATAGCCCTGAATTTTCCAATGCGCAGCTCTTTGCAAAAGAGAGATATTGGCAAGGAAAAGCTGTATTGTACCATTGCATTTTTCTCCCAAACGAAGGACACTAGAAAGAAAATTTTAAAGCCTCCTGTTAGGCCATCATCTACACGACATAGCCCTGAATTTTCCAAAGCCCAGCTCTTTGCAAAAGAGAGATATTGGCAAGGAAAAGCTGTCTTGTACCATTGCATTTTTCTCCCAAACGAAGGACACTAGAAAGAAAATTTTAAAGCCTCCTGTTAGACCATCATCTACACGACATAGCCCTGAATTTTCCAATGCGCAGCTCTTTGCAAAAGAGAGATATTGGCAAGGAAAAGCTGTCTTGTACCATTGCATTTTTCTCCCAAACGAAGGACACTAGAAAGAAAATTTTAAAGCCTCCTGTTAGGCCATCATCTACACGACATAGCCCTGAATTTTCCAATGCGCAGCTCTTTGCAAAAGAGAGATATTGGCAAGGAAAAGCTGTCTTGTACCTTTGCATTTTTCTCACAAACGAAGTTCACTAGAAAGAAAATTTTAAAGCCTCCTGTTAGGCCATCATCTACACGACATAGCCCTGAATTTTCCAATGCGCAGCTCTTTGCAAAAGAGAGATATTGGCAAGGAAAAGCTGTCTTGTACCATTGCATTTTTCTCCCAAACGAAGGACACTAGAAAGAAAATTTTAAAGCCTCCTGTTAGACCATCATCTACACGGCATAGCCATGAATTTTCCAATGCGCAGCTCTTTGCAAAAGAGAGATATTGGCAAGGAAAAGCTGTCTTGTACCTTTGCATTTTTCTCCCAAACGAAGGACACTAGAATTTAAATTTTAAAGCCTCCTGTTAGGCCATCATCTACACGATATAGCCCTGAATTTTCCAATGCGCAGCTCTTTGCAAAAGAGAGATATTGGCAAGGAAAAGCTGTCTTGTACCTTTGCATTTTTCTCCCAAACGAAGGTCACTAGAAAGAAAATTTTAAAGCCTCCTGTTAAGCCATCATCTACACGACATAGCCCTGAATTTTCCAATGCGTAGCTCTTTGCAAAAGAGAGATATTGGCAAGGAAAAGCTGTCTTGTACCTTTGCATTTTTCTCCCAAACGAAGGATACTAGAAAGAAAATTTTAAAGCCTCCTGTTAGGCCATCATCTACACGACATAGCCCTGAATTTTCCAATGCGCAGCTCTTTGCAAAAGAGAGATATTGGCAAGGAAAAGCTGTCTTGTACCTTTGCATTTTTCTCCCAAACGAAGGTCACTAGAAAGAAAATTTTAAAGCCTCCTGTTAGGCCATCATCTACACGACATAGCCCTGAATTTTCCAATGCGCAGCTCTTTGCAAAAGAGAGATATTGGCAAGGAAAAGCTGTCTTGTACCTTTGCATTTTTCTCCCAAACGAAGGACACTAGAAAGAAAATTTTAAAGCCTCCTGTTTAGACCATCATCTACACGGCATAGCCATGAATTTTCCAATGCGCAGCTCTTTGCAAAAGAGAGATATTGGCAAGGAAAAGCTGTCTTGTACCTTTGCATTTTTCTCCCAAACGAAGGACACTAGAATTAAAATTTTAAAGCCTCCTGTTAGGCCATCATCTACACGACATAGCCCTGAATTTTCCAATGCGCAGCTCTTTGCAAAAGAGAGATATTGGCAAGGACAAGCTGTCTTGTACCTTTGCATTTTTCTCCCAAACGAAGGTCACTAGAAAGAAAATTTTAAAGCCTCCTGTTAGGCCATCATCTACACGACATAGCCCTGAATTTTCCAATGCGTAGCTCTTTGCAAAAGAGAGATATTGGCAAGGAAAAGCTGTCTTGTACCTTTGCATTTTTCTCCCAAACGAAGGTCACTAGAAAGAAAATTTTAAAGCCTCCTGTTAGGCCATCATCTACACGACATATCCCTGAATTTTCCAATGCGTAGCTCTTTGCAAAAGAGAGATATTGGCAAGGAAAAGCTGTCTTGTACCATTGCATTTTTCTCCCAAACGAAGGACACTAGAAAGAAAATTTTAAAGCCTCCTGTTAGGCCATCATCTACACGGCATAGCCATGAATTTTCCAATGCGCAGCTCTTTGCAAAAGAGAGATATTGGCAAGGAAAAGCTATCTTGTACCTTTGCATTTTTCTCCCAAACGAAGGACACTAGAATTAAAATTTTAAAGCCTCCTGTTAGGCCATCATCTACACGACATAGCCCTGAATTTTCCAATGCGTAGCTCTTTGCAAAAGAGAGATATTGGCAAGGAAAAGCTGTCTTGTACCTTTGCATTTTTCTCCCAAACGAAGGACACTAGAAAGAAAATTTTAAAGCCTCCTGTTAGGCCATCATCTACACGACATAGCCCTGAATTTTCCAATGCGCAGCTCTTTGCAAAAGAGAGATATTGGCAAGGAAAAGCTGTCTTGTACCATTGCATTTTTCTCCCAAACGAAGGACACTAGAAAGAAAATTTTAAAGCCTCCTGTTAGACCATCATCTACACGGCATAGCCATGAATTTTCCAATGCGCAGCTCTTTGCAAAAGAGAGATATTGGCAAGGAAAAGCTGTCTTGTACCTTTGCATTTTTCTCCCAAACGAAGGACACTAGAATTAAAATTTTAAAGCCTCCTGTTAGGCCATCATCTACACGATATAGCCCTGAATTTTCCAATGCGCAGCTCTTTGCAAAAGAGAGATATTGGCAAGGAAAAGCTGTCTTGTACCTTTGCATTTTTCTCCCAAACGAAGGACACTAGAAAGAAAATTTTAAAGCCTCCTGTTAGACCATCATCTACACGGCATAGCCATGAATTTTCCAATGCGCAGCTCTTTGCAAAAGAGAGATATTGGCAAGGAAAAGCTGTCTTGTACCTTTGCATTTTTCTCCCAAACGAAGGACACTAGAATTAAAATTTTAAAGCCTCCTGTTAGGCCATCATCTACACGATATAGCCCTGAATTTTCCAATGCGCAGCTCTTTGCAAAAGAGAGATATTGGCAAGGACAAGCTGTCTTGTACCTTTGCATTTTTCTCCCAAACGAAGGTCACTAGAAAGAAAATTTTAAAGCCTCCTGTTAGGCCATCATCTACACGACATAGCCCTGAATTTTCCAATGCGTAGCTCTTTGCAAAAGAGAGATATTCGCAAGGAAAAGCTGTCTTGTACCATTGCATTTTTCTCCCAAACGAAGGACACTAGAAAGAAAATTTTAAAGCCTCCTGTTAGGCCATCATCTACACGGCATAGCCATGAATTTTCCAATGCGCAGCTCTTTGCAAAAGAGAGATATTGGCAAGGAAAAGCTATCTTGTACCTTTGCATTTTTCTCCCAAACGAAGGACACTAGAATTAAAATTTTAAAGCCTCCTGTTAGGCCATTATCTACACGACATAGCCCTGAATTTTCCAATGCGCAGCTCTATGCAAAAGAGAGATATTGGCAAGGAAAAGCTGTCTTGTACCTTTGCATTTTTCTCCCAAACGAAGGTCACTAGAAAGAAAATTTTAAAGCCTCCTGTTAGGCCATCATCTACACGACATAGCCCTGAATTTTCCAATGCGTAGCTCTTTGCAAAAGAGAGATATTGGCAAGGAAAAGCTGTCTTGTACCTTTGCATTTTTCTCCCAAACGAAGGACACTAGAAAGAAAATTTTAAAGCCTCCTGTTAGGCCATCATCTACACGACATAGCCCTGAATTTTCCAATGCGCAGCTCTTTGCAAAAGAGAGATATTGGCAAGGAAAAGCTGTCTTGTACCATTGCATTTTTCTCCCAAACGAAGGACACTAGAAAGAAAATTTTAAAGCCTCCTGTTAGACCATCATCTACACGGCATAGACATGAATTTTCCAATGCGCAGCTCTTTGCAAAAGAGAGATATTGGCAAGGAAAAGCTGTCTTGTACCTTTGCATTTTTCTCCCAAACGAAGGACACTAGAATTAAAATTTTAAAGCCTCCTGTTAGGCCATCATCTACACGATATAGCCCTGAATTTTCCAATGCGCAGCTCTTTGCAAAAGAGAGATATTGGCAAGGAAAAGCTGTCTTGTACCTTTGCATTTTTCTCCCAAACGAAGGTCACTAGAAAGAAAATTTTAAAGCCTCCTGTTAGGCCATCATCTACACGACATAGCCCTAAATTTTCCAATGCGTAGCTCTTTGCAAAAGAGAGATATTGGCAAGGAAAAGCTGTCTTGTACCTTTGCATTTTTCTCCCAAACGAAGGTCACTAGAAAGAAAATTTTAAAGCCTCTTGTTAGGCCATCATCTACACGACATAGCCCTGAATTTTCCAATGCGTAGCTCTTTGCAAAAGAGAGATATTGGCAAGGAAAAGCTGTCTTGTACCTTTGCATTTTTCTCTTAAACGAAGGACACTAGAAAGAAAATTTTAAAGCCTCCTGTTAGGCCATCATCTACACGACATAGCCCTGAATTTTCCAATGCGCAGCTCTTTGCAAAAGAGAGATATTGGCAAGGAAAAGCTGTCTTGTACCTTTGCATTTTTCTCCCAAACGAAGGTCACTAGAAAGAAAATTTTAAAGCCTCCTGTTAGGCTATCATCTACACGACATAGCCCTGAATTTTCCAATGCGTAGCTCTTTGCAAAAGAGAGATATTGGCAAGGAAAAGCTGTCTTGTACCTTTGCATTTTTCTCCCAAACGAAGGTCACTAGAAAGAAAATTTTAAAGCCTCCTGTTAGGCCATCATCTACACGACATAGCCCTAAATTTTCCAATGCGTAGCTCTTTGCAAAAGAGAGATATTGGCAAGGAAAAGCTGTCTTGTACCTTTGCATTTTTCTCCCAAACGAAGGTCACTAGAAAGAAAATTTTAAAGCCTCTTGTTAGGCCATCATCTACACGACATAGCCCTGAATTTTCCAATGCGTAGCTCTTTGCAAAAGAGAGATATTGGCAAGGAAAAGCTGTCTTGTACCTTTGCATTTTTCTCTTAAACGAAGGACACTAGAAAGAAAATTTTAAAGCCTCCTGTTAGGCCATCATCTACACGACATAGCCCTGAATTTTCCAATGCGCAGCTCTTTGCAAAAGAGAGATATTGGCAAGGAAAAGCTGTCTTGTACCTTTGCATTTTTCTCCCAAACGAAGGTCACTAGAAAGAAAATTTTAAAGCCTCCTGTTAGGCCATCATCTACACGACATAGACCTGAATTTTCCAATGCGTAGCTCTTTGCAAAAGAGAGATATTGGCAAGGAAAAGCTGTCTTGTACCTTTGCATTTTTCTCCCAAACGAAGGACACTAGAAAGAAAATTTTAAAGCCTCCTGTTAGGCCATCATCTACACGACATAGCCCTGAATTTTCCAAAGCCCAGCTCTTTGCAAAAGAGAGATATTGGCAAGGAAAAGCTGTCTTGTACCTTTGCATTTTTCTCCCAAACGAAGGACACTAGAATTAAAATTTTAAAGCCTCCTGTTAGGCCATCATCTACACGATATAGCCCTGAATTTTCCAATGCGCAGCTCTTTGCAAAAGAGAGATATTGGCAAGGAAAAGCTGTCTTGTACCTTTGCATTTTTCTCCCAAACGAAGGACACTAGAAAGAAAATTTTAAAGCCTCCTGTTAGGCCATCATCTACACGACATAGCCCTGAATTTTCCAATGCGCAGCTCTTTGCAAAAGAGAGATATTGGCAAGGAAAAGCTGTATTGTACCATTGCATTTTTCTCCCAAACGAAGGACACTAGAAAGAAAATTTTAAAGCCTCCTGTTAGGCCATCATCTACACGACATAGCCCTGAATTTTCCAAAGCCCAGCTCTTTGCAAAAGAGAGATATTGGCAAGGAAAAGCTGTCTTGTACCATTGCATTTTTCTCCCAAACGAAGGACACTAGAAAGAAAATTTTAAAGCCTCCTGTTAGACCATCATCTACACGACATAGCCCTGAATTTTCCAATGCGCAGCTCTTTGCAAAAGAGAGATATTGGCAAGGAAAAGCTGTCTTGTACCATTGCATTTTTCTCCCAAACGAAGGACACTAGAAAGAAAATTTTAAAGCCTCCTGTTAGGCCATCATCTACACGACATAGCCCTGAATTTTCCAATGCGCAGCTCTTTGCAAAAGAGAGATATTGGCAAGGAAAAGCTGTCTTGTACCTTTGCATTTTTCTCACAAACGAAGTTCACTAGAAAGAAAATTTTAAAGCCTCCTGTTAGGCCATCATCTACACGACATAGCCCTGAATTTTCCAATGCGCAGCTCTTTGCAAAAGAGAGATATTGGCAAGGAAAAGCTGTCTTGTACCATTGCATTTTTCTCCCAAACGAAGGACACTAGAAAGAAAATTTTAAAGCCTCCTGTTAGACCATCATCTACACGGCATAGCCATGAATTTTCCAATGCGCAGCTCTTTGCAAAAGAGAGATATTGGCAAGGAAAAGCTGTCTTGTACCTTTGCATTTTTCTCCCAAACGAAGGACACTAGAATTTAAATTTTAAAGCCTCCTGTTAGGCCATCATCTACACGATATAGCCCTGAATTTTCCAATGCGCAGCTCTTTGCAAAAGAGAGATATTGGCAAGGAAAAGCTGTCTTGTACCTTTGCATTTTTCTCCCAAACGAAGGTCACTAGAAAGAAAATTTTAAAGCCTCCTGTTAAGCCATCATCTACACGACATAGCCCTGAATTTTCCAATGCGTAGCTCTTTGCAAAAGAGAGATATTGGCAAGGAAAAGCTGTCTTGTACCTTTGCATTTTTCTCCCAAACGAAGGATACTAGAAAGAAAATTTTAAAGCCTCCTGTTAGGCCATCATCTACACGACATAGCCCTGAATTTTCCAATGCGCAGCTCTTTGCAAAAGAGAGATATTGGCAAGGAAAAGCTGTCTTGTACCTTTGCATTTTTCTCCCAAACGAAGGTCACTAGAAAGAAAATTTTAAAGCCTCCTGTTAGGCCATCATCTACACGACATAGCCCTGAATTTTCCAATGCGCAGCTCTTTGCAAAAGAGAGATATTGGCAAGGAAAAGCTGTCTTGTACCTTTGCATTTTTCTCCCAAACGAAGGACACTAGAAAGAAAATTTTAAAGCCTCCTGTTTAGACCATCATCTACACGGCATAGCCATGAATTTTCCAATGCGCAGCTCTTTGCAAAAGAGAGATATTGGCAAGGAAAAGCTGTCTTGTACCTTTGCATTTTTCTCCCAAACGAAGGACACTAGAATTAAAATTTTAAAGCCTCCTGTTAGGCCATCATCTACACGACATAGCCCTGAATTTTCCAATGCGCAGCTCTTTGCAAAAGAGAGATATTGGCAAGGACAAGCTGTCTTGTACCTTTGCATTTTTCTCCCAAACGAAGGTCACTAGAAAGAAAATTTTAAAGCCTCCTGTTAGGCCATCATCTACACGACATAGCCCTGAATTTTCCAATGCGTAGCTCTTTGCAAAAGAGAGATATTGGCAAGGAAAAGCTGTCTTGTACCTTTGCATTTTTCTCCCAAACGAAGGTCACTAGAAAGAAAATTTTAAAGCCTCCTGTTAGGCCATCATCTACACGACATATCCCTGAATTTTCCAATGCGTAGCTCTTTGCAAAAGAGAGATATTGGCAAGGAAAAGCTGTCTTGTACCATTGCATTTTTCTCCCAAACGAAGGACACTAGAAAGAAAATTTTAAAGCCTCCTGTTAGGCCATCATCTACACGGCATAGCCATGAATTTTCCAATGCGCAGCTCTTTGCAAAAGAGAGATATTGGCAAGGAAAAGCTATCTTGTACCTTTGCATTTTTCTCCCAAACGAAGGACACTAGAATTAAAATTTTAAAGCCTCCTGTTAGGCCATTATCTACACGACATAGCCCTGAATTTTCCAATGCGCAGCTCTATGCAAAAGAGAGATATTGGCAAGGAAAAGCTGTCTTGTACCTTTGCATTTTTCTCCCAAACGAAGGTCACTAGAAAGAAAATTTTAAAGCCTCCTGTTAGGCCATCATCTACACGACATAGCCCTGAATTTTCCAATGCGTAGCTCTTTGCAAAAGAGAGATATTGGCAAGGAAAAGCTGTCTTGTACCTTTGCATTTTTCTCCCAAACGAAGGACACTAGAAAGAAAATTTTAAAGCCTCCTGTTAGGCCATCATCTACACGACATAGCCCTGAATTTTCCAATGCGCAGCTCTTTGCAAAAGAGAGATATTGGCAAGGAAAAGCTGTCTTGTACCTTTGCATTTTTCTCCCAAACGAAGGACACTAGAATTAAAATGTTAAAGCCTCCTGTTAGGCCATCATCTACACGACATAGCCCTGAATTTTCCAATGCGCAGCTCTTTGCAAAAGAGAGATATTGGCAAGGACAAGCTGTCTTGTACCTTTGCATTTTTCTCCCAAACGAAGGTCACTAGAAAGAAAATTTTAAAGCCTCCTGTTAGGCCATCATCTACACGACATAGCCCTGAATTTTCCAATGCGTAGCTCTTTGCAAAAGAGAGATATTGGCAAGGAAAAGCTGTCTTGTACCATTGCATTTTTCTCCCAAACGAAGGACACTAGAAAGAAAATTTTAAAGCCTCCTGTTAGGCCATCATCTACACGGCATAGCCATGAATTTTCCAATGCGCAGCTCTTTGCAAAAGAGAGATATTGGCAAGGAAAAGCTATCTTGTACCTTTGCATTTTTCTCCCAAACGAAGGACACTAGAATTAAAATTTTAAAGCCTCCTGTTAGGCCATTATCTACACGACATAGCCCTGAATTTTCCAATGCGCAGCTCTATGCAAAAGAGAGATATTGGCAAGGAAAAGCTGTCTTGTACCTTTGCATTTTTCTCCCAAACGAAGGTCACTAGAAAGAAAATTTTAAAGCCTCCTGTTAGGCCATCATCTACACGACATAGCCCTGAATTTTCCAATGCGTAGCTCTTTGCAAAAGAGAGATATTGGCAAGGAAAAGCTGTCTGGTACCATTGCATTTTTCTCCCAAACGAAGGACACTAGAAAGAAAATTTTAAAGCCTCCTGTTAGGCCATCATCTACACGACATAGCCCTGAATTTTCCAATGCGCAGCTCTTTGCAAAAGAGAGATATTGGCAAGGAAAAGCTGTCTTGTACCTTTGCATTTTTCTCCCAAACGAAGGACACTAGAAAGAAAATTTTAAAGCCTCCTGTTAGACCATCACCTACACGGCATAGCCATGAATTTTCCAATGCGCAGCTCTTTGCAAAAGAGAGATATTGGCAAGGAAAAGCTGTCTTGTACCTTTGCATTTTTCTCCCAAACGAAGGACACTAGAATTAAAATTTTAAAGCCTCCTGTTAGGCCATCATCTACACGATATAGCCCTGAATTTTCCAATGCGCAGCTCTTTGCAAAAGAGAGATATTGGCAAGGAAAAGCTGTCTTGTACCTTTGCATTTTTCTCCCAAACGAAGGACACTAGAAAGAAAATTTTAAAGCCTCCTGTTAGGCCATCATCTACACGACATAGCCCTGAATTTTCCAATGCGCAGCACTTTGCAAAAGAGAGATATTGGCAAGGAAAAGCTGTATTGTACCATTGCATTTTTCTCCCAAACGAAGGACACTAGAAAGAAAATTTTAAAGCCTCCTGTTAGGCCATCATCTACACGACATAGCCCTGAATTTTCCAAAGCCCAGCTCTTTGCAAAAGAGAGATATTGGCAAGGAAAAGCTGTCTTGTACCATTGCATTTTTCTCCCAAATGAAGGACACTAGAAAGAAAATTTTAAAGCCTCCTGTTAGACCATCATCTACACGACATAGCCCTGAATTTTCCAATGCGCAGCTCTTTGCAAAAGAGAGATATTGGCAAGGAAAAGCTGTCTTGTACCATTGCATTTTTCTCCCAAACGAAGGACACTAGAAAGAAAATTTTAAAGCCTCCTGTTAGGCCATCATCTACACGACATAGCCCTGAATTTTCCAATGCGCAGCTCTTTGCAAAAGAGAGATATTGGCAAGGAAAAGCTGTCTTGTACCTTTGCATTTTTCTCCCAAACGAAGGACACTAGAATTAAAATTTTAAAGCCTCCTGTTAGGCCATTATCTACACGACATAGCCCTGAATTTTCCAATGCGCAGCTCTATGCAAAAGAGAGATATTGGCAAGGAAAAGCTGTCTTGTACCTTTGCATTTTTCTCCCAAACGAAGGTCACTAGAAAGAAAATTTTAAAGCCTCCTGTTAGGCCATCATCTACACGACATAGCCCTGAATTTTCCAATGCGTAGCTCTTTGCAAAAGAGAGATATTGGCAAGGAAAAGCTGTCTGGTACCATTGCATTTTTCTCCCAAACGAAGGACACTAGAAAGAAAATTTTAAAGCCTCCTGTTAGGCCATCATCTACACGACATAGCCCTGAATTTTCCAATGCGCAGCTCTTTGCAAAAGAGAGATATTGGCAAGGAAAAGCTGTCTTGTACCTTTGCATTTTTCTCCCAAACGAAGGACACTAGAAAGAAAATTTTAAAGCCTCCTGTTAGACCATCACCTACACGGCATAGCCAAGAATTTTCCAATGCGCAGCTCTTTGCAAAAGAGAGATATTGGCAAGGAAAAGCTGTCTTGTACCTTTGCATTTTTCTCCCAAACGAAGGACACTAGAATTAAAATTTTAAAGCCTCCTGTTAGGCCATCATCTACACGATATAGCCCTGAATTTTCCAATGCGCAGCTCTTTGCAAAAGAGAGATATTGGCAAGGAAAAGCTGTCTTGTACCTTTGCATTTTTCTCCCAAACGAAGGACACTAGAAAGAAAATTTTAAAGCCTCCTGTTAGGCCATCATCTACACGACATAGCCCTGAATTTTCCAATGCGCAGCACTTTGCAAAAGAGAGATATTGGCAAGGAAAAGCTGTATTGTACCATTGCATTTTTCTCCCAAACGAAGGACACTAGAAAGAAAATTTTAAAGCCTCCTGTTAGGCCATCATCTACACGACATAGCCCTGAATTTTCCAAAGCCCAGCTCTTTGCAAAAGAGAGATATTGGCAAGGAAAAGCTGTCTTGTACCATTGCATTTTTCTCCCAAATGAAGGACACTAGAAAGAAAATTTTAAAGCCTCCTGTTAGACCATCATCTACACGACATAGCCCTGAATTTTCCAATGCGCAGCTCTTTGCAAAAGAGAGATATTGGCAAGGAAAAGCTGTCTTGTACCATTGCATTTTTCTCCCAAACGAAGGACACTAGAAAGAAAATTTTAAAGCCTCCTGTTAGGCCATCATCTACACGACATAGCCCTGAATTTTCCAATGCGCAGCTCTTTGCAAAAGAGAGATATTGGCAAGGAAAAGCTGTCTTGTACCTTTGCATTTTTCTCCCAAACGAAGTTCACTAGAAAGAAAATTTTAAAGCCTCCTGTTAGGCCATCATCTACACGACATAGCCCTGAATTTTCCAATGCGCAGCTCTTTGCAAAAGAGAGATATTGGCAAGGAAAAGCTGTCTTGTACCATTGCATTTTTCTCCCAAACGAAGGACACTAGAAAGAAAATTTTAAAGCCTCCTGTTAGACCATCATCTACACGGCATAGCCATGAATTTTCCAATGCGCAGCTCTTTGCAAAAGAGAGATATTGGCAAGGAAAAGCTGTCTTGTACCTTTGCATTTTTCTCCCAAACGAAGGACACTAGAATTGAAATTTTAAAGCCTCCTGTTAGGCCATCATCTACACGATATAGCCCTGAATGTTCCAATGCGCAGCTTTTTGCAAAAGAGAGATATTGGCAAGGAAAAGCGGTCTTGTACCTTTGCATTTTTCTCCCAAACGAAGGTCACTAGAAAGAAAATTTTAAAGCCTCCTGTTAAGCCATCATCTACACGACATAGCCCTGAATTTTCCAATGCGTAGCTCTTTGCAAAAGAGAGATATTGGCAAGGAAAAGCTGTCTTGTACCTTTGCATTTTTCTCCCAAACGAAGGACACTAGAAAGAAAATTTTAAAGCCTCCTGTTAGGCCATCATCTACACGACATAGCCCTGAATTTTCCAATGCGCAGCTCTTTGCAAAAGAGAGATATTGGCAAGGAAAAGCTGTCTTGTACCTTTGCATTTTTCTCCCAAACGAAGGTCACTAGAAAGAAAATTTTAAAGCCTCCTGTTAAGCCATCATCTACACGACATAGCCCTGAATTTTCCAATGCGTAGCTCTTTGCAAAAGAGAGATATTGGCAAGGAAAAGCTGTCTTGTACCTTTGCATTTTTCTCCCAAACGAAGGACACTAGAAAGAAAATTTTAAAGCCTCCTGTTAGGCCATCATCTACACGACATAGCCCTGAATTTTCCAATGCGCAGCTCTTTGCAAAAGAGAGATATTGGCAAGGAAAAGCTGTATTGCACCATTGCATTTTTCTCCCAAACGAAGGACACTAGAAAGAAAATTTTAAAGCCTCCTGTTAGGCCATCATCTACACGACATAGCCCTGAATTTTCCAAAGCCCAGCTCTTTGCAAAAGAGAGGTATTGGCAAGGAAAACCTGTCTTGTACCATTGCATTTTTCTCCCAAACGAAGGACACTAGAAAGAAAATTTTAAAGCCTCCTGTTAGACCATCATCTACACGGCATAGCCATGAATTTTCCAATGCGCAGCTCTTTGCAAAAGAGAGATATTGGCAAGGAAAAGCTGTCTTGTACCTTTGCATTTTTCTCCCAAACGAAGGACACTAGAATTAAAATTTTAAAGCCTCCTGTTAGGCCATCATCTACACGACATAGTCCTGAATTTTCCAATGCGCAGCTCTTTGCAAAAGAGAGATATTGGCAAGGAAAAGCTGTCTTGTACCTTTGCATTTTTCTCCCAAACGAAGGACACTAGAATTAAAATTTTAAAGCCTCCTGTTAGGCCATCATCTACACGGCATAGCCATGAATTTTCCAATGCGCAGCTCTTTGCAAAAGAGAGATATTGGCAAGGAAAAGCTGTCTTGTACCTTTGCATTTTTCTCCCAAACGAAGGACACTAGAATTAAAATTTTAAAGCCTCCTGTTAGGCCATCATCTACACGATATAGCCCTGAATTTTCCAATGCGCAGCTCTTTGCAAAAGAGAGATATTGGCAAGGAAAAGCTGTCTTGTACCTTTGCATTTTTCTCCCAAACGAAGGACACTAGAAAGAAAATTTTAAAGCCTCCTGTTAGGCCATCATCTACACGACATAGCCCTGAATTTTCCAATGCGCAGCACTTTGCAAAAGAGAGATATTGGCAAGGAAAAGCTGTATTGTACCATTGCATTTTTCTCCCAAACGAAGGACACTAGAAAGAAAATTTTAAAGCCTCCTGTTAGGCCATCA
This sequence comes from Pseudophryne corroboree, assembly GCF_028390025.1. Classification (NCBI taxonomy): domain Eukaryota; kingdom Metazoa; phylum Chordata; class Amphibia; order Anura; family Myobatrachidae; genus Pseudophryne; species Pseudophryne corroboree. The sequence goes on from NW_026968362.1 coordinate 24,990, forward strand.
TCTACACGACATAGCCCTGAATTTTCCAAAGCCCAGCTCTTTGCAAAAGAGAGATATTGGCAAGGAAAAGCTGTCTTGTACCATTGCATTTTTCTCCCAAATGAAGGACAGTAGAAAGAAAATTTTAAAGCCTCCTGTTAGACCATCATCTACACGACATAGCCCTGAATTTTCCAATGCGCAGCTCTTTGCAAAAGAGAGATATTGGCAAGGAAAAGCTGTCTTGTACCATTGCATTTTTCTCCCAAACGAAGGACACTAGAAAGAAAATTTTAAAGCCTCCTGTTAGGCCATCATCTACACGACATAGCCCTGAATTTTCCAATGCGCAGCTCTTTGCAAAAGAGAGATATTGGCAAGGAAAAGCTGTCTTGTACCTTTGCATTTTTCTCCCAAACGAAGTTCACTAGAAAGAAAATTTTAAAGCCTCCTGTTAGGCCATCATCTACACGACATAGCCCTGAATTTTCCAATGCGCAGCTCTTTGCAAAAGAGAGATATTGGCAAGGAAAAGCTGTCTTGTACCATTGCATTTTTCTCCCAAACGAAGGACACTAGAAAGAAAATTTTAAAGCCTCCTGTTAGACCATCATCTACACGGCATAGCCATGAATTTTCCAATGCGCAGCTCTTTGCAAAAGAGAGATATTGGCAAGGAAAAGCTGTCTTGTACCTTTGCATTTTTCTCCCAAACGAAGGACACTAGAATTGAAATTTTAAAGCCTCCTGTTAGGCCATCATCTACACGATATAGCCCTGAATGTTCCAATGCGCAGCTTTTTGCAAAAGAGAGATATTGGCAAGGAAAAGCGGTCTTGTACCTTTGCATTTTTCTCCCAAACGAAGGACACTAGAAAGAAAATTTTAAAGCCTCCTGTTAGACCATCATCTACACGGCATAGCCATGAATTTTCCAATGCGCAGCTCTTTGCAAAAGAGAGATATTGGCAAGGAAAAGCTGTCTTGTACCTTTGCATTTTTCTCCCAAACGAAGGACACTAGAATTAAAATTTTAAAGCCTCCTGTTAGGCCATCATCTACACGACATAGTCCTGAATTTTCCAATGCGCAGCTCTTTGCAAAAGAGAGATATTGGCAAGGAAAAGCTGTCTTGTACCTTTGCATTTTTCTCCCAAACGAAGGACACTAGAATTAAAATTTTAAAGCCTCCTGTTAGGCCATCATCTACACGACATAGCCCTGAATTTTCCAATGCGTAGCTCTTTGCAAAAGAGAGATATTGGCAAGGAAAAGCTGTCTTGTACCTTTGCATTTTTCTCCCAAACGAAGGACACTAGAAAGAAAATTTTAAAGCCTCCTGTTAGGCCATCATCTACACGACATAGCCCTGAATTTTCCAATGCGCAGCTCTTTGCAAAAGAGAGATATTGGCAAGGAAAAGCTGTCTTGTACCTTTGCATTTTTCTCCCAAACGAAGGTCACTAGAAAGAAAATTTTAAAGCCTCCTGTTAGGCCATCATCTACACGACATAGCCCTGAATTTTCCAATGCGCAGCTCTTTGCAAAAGAGAGATATTGGCAAGGAAAAGCTGTCTTGTACCTTTGCATTTTTCTCCCAAACGAAGGACACTAGAAAGAAAATTTTAAAGCCTCCTGTTAGGCCATCATCTACACGATATAGCCCTGAATTTTCCAATGCGTAGCTCTTTGCAAAAGAGAGATATTGGCAAGGAAAAGCTGTCTTGTACCTTTGCATTTTTCTCCCAAACGAAGGACACTAGAATTAAAATTTTAAAGCCTCCTGTTAGGCCATCATCTACACGACATAGCCCTGAATTTTCCAATGCGCAGCTCTTTGCAAAAGAGAGATATTGGCAAGGACAAGCTGTCTTGTACCTTTGCATTTTTCTCCCAAACGAAGGTCACTAGAAAGAAAATTTTAAAGCCTCCTGTTAGGCCATCATCTACACGACATAGCCCTGAATTTTCCAATGCGTAGCTCTTTGCAAAAGAGAGATATTGGCAAGGAAAAGCTGTCTTGTACCTTTGCATTTTTCTCCCAAACGAAGGTCACTAGAAAGAAAATTTTAAAGCCTCCTGTTAGGCCATCATCTACACGACATATCCCTGAATTTTCCAATGCGTAGCTCTTTGCAAAAGAGAGATATTGGCAAGGAAAAGCTGTCTTGTACCATTGCATTTTTCTCCCAAACGAAGGACACTAGAAAGAAAATTTTAAAGCCTCCTGTTAGGCCATCATCTACACGGCATAGCCATGAATTTTCCAATGCGCAGCTCTTTGCAAAAGAGAGATATTGGCAAGGAAAAGCTATCTTGTACCTTTGCATTTTTCTCCCAAACGAAGGACACTAGAATTAAAATTTTAAAGCCTCCTGTTAGGCCATTATCTACACGACATAGCCCTGAATTTTCCAATGCGCAGCTCTATGCAAAAGAGAGATATTGGCAAGGAAAAGCTGTCTTGTACCTTTGCATTTTTCTCCCAAACGAAGGTCACTAGAAAGAAAATTTTAAAGCCTCCTGTTAGGCCATCATCTACACGACATAGCCCTGAATTTTCCAATGCGTAGCTCTTTGCAAAAGAGAGATATTGGCAAGGAAAAGCTGTCTTGTACCTTTGCATTTTTCTCCCAAACGAAGGACACTAGAAAGAAAATTTTAAAGCCTCCTGTTAGGCCATCATCTACACGACATAGCCCTGAATTTTCCAATGCGCAGCTCTTTGCAAAAGAGAGATATTGGCAAGGAAAAGCTGTCTTGTACCTTTGCATTTTTCTCCCAAACGAAGGACACTAGAATTAAAATTTTAAAGCCTCCTGTTAGGCCATCATCTACACGACATAGCCCTGAATTTTCCAATGCGCAGCTCTTTGCAAAAGAGAGATATTGGCAAGGACAAGCTGTCTTGTACCTTTGCATTTTTCTCCCAAACGAAGGTCACTAGAAAGAAAATTTTAAAGCCTCCTGTTAGGCCATCATCTACACGACATAGCCCTGAATTTTCCAATGCGTAGCTCTTTGCAAAAGAGAGATATTGGCAAGGAAAAGCTGTCTTGTACCATTGCATTTTTCTCCCAAACGAAGGACACTAGAAAGAAAATTTTAAAGCCTCCTGTTAGGCCATCATCTACACGGCATAGCCATGAATTTTCCAATGCGCAGCTCTTTGCAAAAGAGAGATATTGGCAAGGAAAAGCTATCTGGTACCTTTGCATTTTTCTCCCAAACGAAGGACACTAGAATTAAAATTTTAAAGCCTCCTGTTAGGCCATTATCTACACGACATAGCCCTGAATTTTCCAATGCGCAGCTCTATGCAAAAAAGAGATATTGGCAAGGAAAAGCTGTCTTGTACCTTTGCATTTTTCTCCCAAACCAAGGTCACTAGAAAGAAAATTTTAAAGCCTCCTGTTAGGCCATCATCTACACGACATAGCCCTGAATTTTCCAATGCGTAGCTCTTTGCAAAAGAGAGATATTGGCAAGGAAAAGCTGTCTTGTACCTTTGCATTTTTCTCCCAAACGAAGGACACTAGAAAGAAAATTTTAAAGCCTCCTGTTAGGCCATCATCTACACGACATAGCCCTGAATTTTCCAATGCGCAGCTCTTTGCAAAAGAGAGATATTGGCAAGGAAAAGCTGTCTTGTACCATTGCATTTTTCTCCCAAACGAAGGACACTAGAAAGAAAATTTTAAAGCCTCCTGTTAGACCATCACCTACACGGCATAGCCATGAATTTTCCAATGCGCAGCTCTTTGCAAAAGAGAGATATTGGCAAGGAAAAGCTGTCTTGTACTTTTGCATTTTTCTCCCAAACGAAGGACACTAGAATTAAAATTTTAAAGCCTCCTGTTAGGCCATCATCTACACGATATAGCCCTGAATTTTCCAATGCGCAGCTCTTTGCAAAAGAGAGATATTGGCAAGGAAAAGCTGTCTTGTACCTTTGCATTTTTCTCCCAAACGAAGGACACTAGAAAGAAAATTTTAAAGCCTCCTGTTAGGCCATCATCTACACGACATAGCCCTGAATTTTCCAATGCGCAGCACTTTGCAAAAGAGAGATATTGGCAAGGAAAAGCTGTATTGTACCATTGCATTTTTCTCCCAAACGAAGGACACTAGAAAGAAAATTTTAAAGCCTCCTGTTAGGCCATCATCTACACGACATAGCCCTGAATTTTCCAAAGCCCAGCTCTTTGCAAAAGAGAGATATTGGCAAGGAAAAGCTGTCTTGTACCATTGCATTTTTCTCCCAAACGAAGGACACTAGAAAGAAAATTTTAAAGCCTCCTGTTAGACCATCATCTACACGACATAGCCCTGAATTTTCCAATGCGCAGCTCTTTGCAAAAGAGAGATATTGGCAAGGAAAAGCTGTCTTGTACCATTGCATTTTTCTCCCAAACGAAGGACACTAGAAAGAAAATTTTAAAGCCTCCTGTTAGGCCATCATCTACACGACATAGCCCTGAATTTTCCAATGCGCAGCTCTTTGCAAAAGAGAGATATTGGCAAGGAAAAGCTGTCTTGTACCTTTGCATTTTTCTCCCAAACGAAGTTCACTAGAAAGAAAATTTTAAAGCCTCCTGTTAGGCCATCATCTACACGACATAGCCCTGAATTTTCCAATGCGCAGCTCTTTGCAAAAGAGAGATATTGGCAAGGAAAAGCTGTCTTGTACCATTGCATTTTTCTCCCAAACGAAGGACACTAGAAAGAAAATTTTAAAGCCTCCTGTTAGACCATCATCTACACGGCATAGCCATGAATTTTCCAATGCGCAGCTCTTTGCAAAAGAGAGATATTGGCAAGGAAAAGCTGTCTTGTACCTTTGCATTTTTCTCCCAAACGAAGGACACTAGAATTGAAATTTTTAAGCCTCCTGTTAGGCCATCATCTACACGATATAGCCCTGAATTTTCCAATGCGCAGCTTTTTGCAAAAGAGAGATATTGGCAAGGAAAAGCGGTCTTGTACCTTTGCATTTTTCTCCCAAACGAAGGTCACTAGAAAGAAAATTTTAAAACCTCCTGTTAAGCCATCATCTACACGACATAGCCCTGAATTTTCCAATGCGTAGCTCTTTGCAAAAGAGAGATATTGGCAAGGAAAAGCTGTCTTGTACCTTTGCATTTTTCTCCCAAACGAAGGACACTAGAAAGAAAATTTTAAAGCCTCCTGTTAGGCCATCATCTACACGACATAGCCCTGAATTTTCCAATGCGCAGCTCTTTGCAAAAGAGAGATATTGGCAAGGAAAAGCTGTCTTGTACCTTTGCATTTTTCTCCCAAACGAAGGTCACTAGAAAGAAAATTTTAAAGCCTCCTGTTAAGCCATCATCTACACGACATAGCCCTGAATTTTCCAATGCGTAGCTCTTTGCAAAAGAGAGATATTGGCAAGGAAAAGCTGTCTTGTACCTTTGCATTTTTCTCCCAAACGAAGGACACTAGAAAGAAAATTTTAAAGCCTCCTGTTAGGCCATCATCTACACGACATAGCCCTGAATTTTCCAATGCGCAGCTCTTTGCAAAAGAGAGATATTGGCAAGGTAAAAGCTGTATTGTACCATTGCATTTTTCTCCCAAACGAAGGACACTAGAAAGAAAATTTTAAAGCCTCCTGTTAGGCAATCATCTACACGACATAGCCCTGAATTTTCCAAAGCCCAGCTCTTTGCAAAAGAGAGGTATTGGCAAGGAAAAGCTGTCTTGTACCATTGCATTTTTCTCCCAAACGAAGGACACTAGAAAGAAAATTTTAAAGCCTCCTGTTAGACCATCATCTACACGGCATAGCCATGAATTTTCCAATGCGCAGCTCTTTGCAAAAGAGAGATATTGGCAAGGAAAAGCTGTCTTGTACCTTTGCATTTTTCTCCCAAACGAAGGACACTAGAATTAAAATTTTAAAGCCTCCTGTTAGGCCATCATCTACACGACATAGTCCTGAATTTTCCAATGCGCAGCTCTTTGCAAAAGAGAGATATTGGCAAGGAAAAGCTGTCTTGTACCTTTGCATTTTTCTCCCAAACGAAGGACACTAGAATTAAAATTTTAAAGCCTCCTGTTAGGCCATCATCTACACGACATAGCCCTGAATTTTCCAATGCGTAGCTCTTTGCAAAAGAGAGATATTGGCAAGGAAAAGCTGTCTTGTACCTTTGCATTTTTCTCCCAAACGAAGGACACTAGAAAGAAAATTTTAAAGCCTCCTGTTAGGCCATCATCTACACGACATAGCCCTGAATTTTCCAATGCGCAGCTCTTTGCAAAAGAGAGATATTGGCAAGGAAAAGCTGTCTTGTACCTTTGCATTTTTCTCCCAAACGAAGGTCACTAGAAAGAAAATTTTAAAGCCTCCTTGTTAGGCCATCATCTACACGACATAGCCCTGAATTTTCCAATGCGCAGCTCTTTGCAAAAGAGAGATATTGGCAAGGAAAAGCTGTCTTGTACCTTTGCATTTTTCTCCCAAACGAAGGACACTAGAAAGAAAATTTTAAAGCCTCCTGTTAGGCCATCATCTACACGATATAGCCCTGAATTTTCCAATGCGTAGCTCTTTGCAAAAGAGAGATATTGGCAAGGAAAAGCTGTCTTGTACCTTTGCATTTTTCTCCCAAACGAAGGACACTAGAATTAAAATTTTAAAGCCTCCTGTTAGGCCATCATCTACACGACATAGCCCTGAATTTTCCAATGCGCAGCTCTTTGCAAAAGAGAGATATTGGCAAGGACAAGCTGTCTTGTACCTTTGCATTTTTCTCCCAAACGAAGGTCACTAGAAAGAAAATTTTAAAGCCTCCTGTTAGGCCATCATCTACACGACATAGCCCTGAATTTTCCAATGCGTAGCTCTTTGCAAAAGAGAGATATTGGCAAGGAAAAGCTGTCTTGTACCTTTGCATTTTTCTCCCAAACGAAGGTCACTAGAAAGAAAATTTTAAAGCCTCCTGTTAGGCCATCATCTACACGACATATCCCTGAATTTTCCAATGCGTAGCTCTTTGCAAAAGAGAGATATTGGCAAGGAAAAGCTGTCTTGTACCATTGCATTTTTCTCCCAAACGAAGGACACTAGAAAGAAAATTTTAAAGCCTCCTGTTAGGCCATCATCTACACGGCATAGCCATGAATTTTCCAATGCGCAGCTCTTTGCAAAAGAGAGATATTGGCAAGGAAAAGCTATCTTGTACCTTTGCATTTTTCTCCCAAACGAAGGACACTAGAATTAAAATTTTAAAGCCTCCTGTTAGGCCATTATCTACACGACATAGCCCTGAATTTTCCAATGCGCAGCTCTATGCAAAAGAGAGATATTGGCAAGGAAAAGCTGTCTTGTACCTTTGCATTTTTCTCCCAAACGAAGGTCACTAGAAAGAAAATTTTAAAGCCTCCTGTTAGGCCATCATCTACACGACATAGCCCTGAATTTTCCAATGCGTAGCTCTTTGCAAAAGAGAGATATTGGCAAGGAAAAGCTGTCTTGTACCTTTGCATTTTTCTCCCAAACGAAGGACACTAGAAAGAAAATTTTAAAGCCTCCTGTTAGGCCATCATCTACACGACATAGCCCTGAATTTTCCAATGCGCAGCTCTTTGCAAAAGAGAGATATTGGCAAGGAAAAGCTGTCTTGTACCTTTGCATTTTTCTCCCAAACGAAGGACACTAGAATTAAAATTTTAAAGCCTCCTGTTAGGCCATCATCTACACGACATAGCCCTGAATTTTCCAATGCGCAGCTCTTTGCAAAAGAGAGATATTGGCAAGGACAAGCTGTCTTGTACCTTTGCATTTTTCTCCCAAACGAAGGTCACTAGAAAGAAAATTTTAAAGCCTCCTGTTAGGCCATCATCTACACGACATAGCCCTGAATTTTCCAATGCGTAGCTCTTTGCAAAAGAGAGATATTGGCAAGGAAAAGCTGTCTTGTACCATTGCATTTTTCTCCCAAACGAAGGACACTAGAAAGAAAATTTTAAAGCCTCCTGTTAGGCCATCATCTACACGGCATAGCCATGAATTTTCCAATGCGCAGCTCTTTGCAAAAGAGAGATATTGGCAAGGAAAAGCTATCTGGTACCTTTGCATTTTTCTCCCAAACGAAGGACACTAGAATTAAAATTTTAAAGCCTCCTGTTAGGCCATTATCTACACGACATAGCCCTGAATTTTCCAATGCGCAGCTCTATGCAAAAAAGAGATATTGGCAAGGAAAAGCTGTCTTGTACCTTTGCATTTTTCTCCCAAACCAAGGTCACTAGAAAGAAAATTTTAAAGCCTCCTGTTAGGCCATCATCTACACGACATAGCCCTGAATTTTCCAATGCGTAGCTCTTTGCAAAAGAGAGATATTGGCAAGGAAAAGCTGTCTTGTACCTTTGCATTTTTCTCCCAAACGAAGGACACTAGAAAGAAAATTTTAAAGCCTCCTGTTAGGCCATCATCTACACGACATAGCCCTGAATTTTCCAATGCGCAGCTCTTTGCAAAAGAGAGATATTGGCAAGGAAAAGCTGTCTTGTACCATTGCATTTTTCTCCCAAACGAAGGACACTAGAAAGAAAATTTTAAAGCCTCCTGTTAGTCCATCACCTACACGGCATAGCCATGAATTTTCCAATGCGCAGCTCTTTGCAAAAGAGAGATATTGGCAAGGAAAAGCTGTCTTGTACCTTTGCATTTTTCTCCCAAACGAAGGACACTAGAATTAAAATTTTAAAGCCTCCTGTTAGGCCATCATCTACACGATATAGCCCTGAATTTTCCAATGCGCAGCTCTTTGCAAAAGAGAGATATTGGCAAGGAAAAGCTGTCTTGTACCTTTGCATTTTTCTCCCAAACGAAGGACACTAGAAAGAAAATTTTAAAGCCTCCTGTTAGGCCATCATCTACACGACATAGCCCTGAATTTTCCAATGCGCAGCACTTTGCAAAAGAGAGATATTGGCAAGGAAAAGCTGTATTGTACCATTGCATTTTTCTCCCAAACGAAGGACACTAGAAAGAAAATTTTAAAGCCTCCTGTTAGGCCATCATCTACACGACATAGCCCTGAATTTTCCAAAGCCCAGCTCTTTGCAAAAGAGAGATATTGGCAAGGAAAAGCTGTCTTGTACCATTGCATTTTTCTCCCAAACGAAGGACACTAGAAAGAAAATTTTAAAGCCTCCTGTTAGACCATCATCTACACGACATAGCCCTGAATTTTCCAAGACAGCTTTTCCTTGCCAATATCTCTCTTTTGCAAAGAGCTGCGCATTGGAAAATTCATGGCTATGCCGTGTAGATGATGGTCTAACAGGAGGCTTTAAAATTTTCTTTCTAGTGTCCTTCGTTTGGGAGAAAAATGCAATGGTACAAGACAGCTTTTCCTTGCCAATACCTCTCTTTTGCAAAGAGCTGGGCTTTGGAAAATTCAGGGCTATGTCGTGTAGATGATGGCCTAACAGGAGGCTTTAAAATTTTCTTTCTAGTGTCCTTCGTTTGGGAGAAAAATGCAATGGTGCAATACAGCTTTTCCTTGCCAATATCTCTCTTTTGCAAAGAGCTGCGCATTGGAAAATTCAGGGCTATGTCGTGTAGATGATGGCCTAACAGGAGGCTTTAAAATTTTCTTTCTAGTGACCTTCGTTTGGGAGAAAAATGCAAAGGTACAAGACAGCTTTTCCTTGCCAATATCTCTCTTTTGCAAAGAGCTACGCATTGGAAAATCCAGGGCTATGTCGTGTAGATGATGGCATAACAGGAGGCTTTAAAATTTTCTTTCTAGTGACCTTCGTTTGGGAGAAAAATGCAAAGGTACAAGACAGCTTGTCCTTGCCAATATCTCTCTTTTGCAAAGAGCTGCGCATTGGAAAATTCAGGGCTATGTCGTGTAGATGATGGCCTAACAGGAGGCTTTAAAATTTTAATTCTAGTGTCCTTCGTTTGGGAGAAAAATGCAAAGGTACAAGACAGCTTTTCCTTGCCAATATCTCTCTTTTGCAAAGAGCTGCGCATTGGAAAATTCATGGCTATGCCGTGTAGATGATGGTCTAACAGGAGGCTTTAAAATTTTCTTTCTAGTGTCCTTCGTTTGGGAGAAAAATGCAATGGTACAAGACAGCTTTTCCTTGCCAATACCTCTCTTTTGCAAAGAGCTGGGCTTTGGAAAATTCAGGGCTATGTCGTGTAGATGATGGCCTAACAGGAGGCTTTAAAATTTTCTTTCTAGTGTCCTTCGTTTGGGAGAAAAATGCAATGGTACAATACAGCTTTTACCTTGCCAATATCTCTCTTTTGCAAAGAGCTGCGCATTGGAAAATTCAGGGCTATGTCGTGTAGATGATGGCCTAACAGGAGGCTTTAAAATTTTCTTTCTAGTGTCCTTCGTTTGGGAGAAAAATGCAAAGGTACAAGACAGCTTTTCCTTGCCAATATCTCTCTTTTGCAAAGAGCTACGCATTGGAAAATTCAGGGCTATGTCGTGTAGATGATGGCTTAACAGGAGGCTTTAAAATTTTCTTTCTAGTGACCTTCGTTTGGGAGAAAAATGCAAAGGTACAAGACAGCTTTTCCTTGCCAATATCTCTCTTTTGCAAAGAGCTGCGCATTGGAAAATTCAGGGCTATGTCGTGTAGATGATGGCCTAACAGGAGGCTTTAAAATTTTCTTTCTAGTGTCCTTCGTTTGGGAGAAAAATGCAAAGGTACAAGACAGCTTTTCCTTGCCAATATCTCTCTTTTGCAAAGAGCTACGCATTGGAAAATTCAGGGCTATGTCGTGTAGATGATGGCTTAACAGGAGGCTTTAAAATTTTCTTTCTAGTGACCTTCGTTTGGGAGAAAAATGCAAAGGTACAAGACCGCTTTTCCTTGCCAATATCTCTCTTTTGCAAAAAGCTGCGCATTGGAAAATTCAGGGCTATATCGTGTAGATGATGGCCTAACAGGAGGCTTTAAAATTTCAATTCTAGTGTCCTTCGTTTGGGAGAAAAATGCAAAGGTACAAGACAGCTTTTCCTTGCCAATATCTCTCTTTTGCAAAGAGCTGCGCATTGGAAAATTCATGGCTATGCCGTGTAGATGATGGTCTAACAGGAGGCTTTAAAATTTTCTTTCTAGTGTCCTTCGTTTGGGAGAAAAATGCAATGGTACAAGACAGCTTTTCCTTGCCAATATCTCTCTTTTGCAAAGAGCTGCGCATTGGAAAATTCAGGGCTATGTCGTGTAGATGATGGCCTAACAGGAGGCTTTAAAATTTTCTTTCTAGTGAACTTCGTTTGGGAGAAAAATGCAAAGGTACAAGACAGCTTTTCCTTGCCAATATCTCTCTTTTGCAAAGAGCTGCGCATTGGAAAATTCAGGGCTATGTCGTGTAGATGATGGCCTAACAGGAGGCTTTAAAATTTTCTTTCTAGTGTCCTTCGTTTGGGAGAAAAATGCAATGGTACAAGACAGCTTTTCCTTGCCAATATCTCTCTTTTGCAAAGAGCTGCGCATTGGAAAATTCAGGGCTATGTCGTGTAGACGATGGTCTAACAGGAGGCTTTAAAATTTTCTTTCTAGTGTCCTTCGTTTGGGAGAAAAATGCAATGGTACAAGACAGCTTTTCCTTGCCAATATCTCTCTTTTGCAAAGAGCTGGGCTTTGGAAAATTCAGGGCTATGTCGTGTAGATGATGGCCTAACAGGAGGCTTTAAAATTTTCTTTCTAGTGTCCTTCGTTTGGGAGAAAAATGCAATGGTACAATACAGCTTTTCCTTGCCAATATCTCTCTTTTGCAAAGTGCTGCGCATTGGAAAATTCAGGGCTATGTCGTGTAGATGATGGCCTAACAGGAGGCTTTAAAATTTTCTTTCTAGTGTCCTTCGTTTGGGAGAAAAATGCAAAGGTACAAGACAGCTTTTCCTTGCCAATATCTCTCTTTTGCAAAGAGCTGCGCATTGGAAAATGCAGGGCTATATCGTGTAGATGATGGCCTAACAGGAGGCTTTAAAATTTTAATTCTAGTGTCCTTCGTTTGGGAGAAAAATGCAAAGGTACAAGACAGCTTTTCCTTGCCAATATCTCTCTTTTGCAAAGAGCTGCGCATTGGAAAATTCATGGCTATGCCGTGTAGATGATGGCCTAACAGGAGGCTTTAAAATTTTCTTTCTAGTGTCCTTCGTTTGGGAGAAAAATGCAAAGGTACAAGACAGCTTTTCCTTGACAATATCTCTCTTTTGCAAAGAGCTACGCATTGGAAAATTCAGGGCTATGTCGTGTAGATGATGGCTTAACAGGAGGCTTTAAAATTTTCTTTCTAGTGACCTTCGTTTGGGAGAAAAATGCAAAGGTACAAGACCGCTTTTCCTTGCCAATATCTCTCTTTTGCAAAAAGCTGCGCATTGGAAAATTCAGGGCTATATCGTGTAGATGATGGCCTAACAGGAGGCTTTAAAATTTCAATTCTAGTGTCCTTCGTTTGGGAGAAAAATGCAAAGGTACAAGACAGCTTTTCCTTGCCAATATCTCTCTTTTGCAAAGAGCTGCGCATTGGAAAATTCATGGCTATGCCGTGTAGATGATGGTCTAACAGGAGGCTTTAAAATTTTCTTTCTAGTGTCCTTCGTTTGGGAGAAAAATGCAATGGTACAAGACAGCTTTTCCTTGCCAATATCTCTCTTTTGCAAAGAGCTGCGCATTGGAAAATTCAGGGCTATGTCGTGTAGATGATGGCCTAACAGGAGGCTTTAAAATTTTCTTTCTAGTGAACTTCGTTTGGGAGAAAAATGCAAAGGTACAAGACAGCTTTTCCTTGCCAATATCTCTCTTTTGCAAAGAGCTGCGCATTGGAAAATTCAGGGCTATGTCGTGTAGATGATGGCCTAACAGGAGGCTTTAAAATTTTCTTTCTAGTGTCCTTCGTTTGGGAGAAAAATGCAATGGTACAAGACAGCTTTTCCTTGCCAATATCTCTCTTTTGCAAAGAGCTGCGCATTGGAAAATTCAGGGCTATGTCGTGTAGACGATGGTCTAACAGGAGGCTTTAAAATTTTCTTTCTAGTGTCCTTCGTTTGGGAGAAAAATGCAATGGTACAAGACAGCTTTTCCTTGCCAATATCTCTCTTTTGCAAAGAGCTGGGCTTTGGAAAATTCAGGGCTATGTCGTGTAGATGATGGCCTAACAGGAGGCTTTAAAATTTTCTTTCTAGTGTCCTTCGTTTGGGAGAAAAATGCAATGGTACAATACAGCTTTTCCTTGCCAATATCTCTCTTTTGCAAAGTGCTGCGCATTGGAAAATTCAGGGCTATGTCGTGTAGATGATGGCCTAACAGGAGGCTTTAAAATTTTCTTTCTAGTGTCCTTCGTTTGGGAGAAAAATGCAAAGGTACAAGACAGCTTTTCCTTGCCAATATCTCTCTTTTGCAAAGAGCTGCGCATTGGAAAATGCAGGGCTATATCGTGTAGATGATGGCCTAACAGGAGGCTTTAAAATTTTAATTCTAGTGTCCTTCGTTTGGGAGAAAAATGCAAAGGTACAAGACAGCTTTTCCTTGCCAATATCTCTCTTTTGCAAAGAGCTGCGCATTGGAAAATTCATGGCTATGCCGTGTAGATGATGGCCTAACAGGAGGCTTTAAAATTTTCTTTCTAGTGTCCTTCGTTTGGGAGAAAAATGCAATGGTACAAGACAGCTTTTCCTTGCCAATATCTCTCTTTTGCAAAGAGCTACGCATTGGAAAATTCAGGGCTATGTCGTGTAGATGATGGCCTAACAGGAGGCTTTAAAATTTTCTTTCTAGTGACCTTCGTTTGGGAGAAAAATGCAAAGGTACAAGACAGCTTGTCCTTGCCAATATCTCTCTTTTGCAAAGAGCTGCGCATTGGAAAATTCAGGGCTATGTCGTGTAGATGATGGCCTAACAGGAGGCTTTAAAATTTTAATTCTAGTGTCCTTCGTTTGGGAGAAAAATGCAAAGGTACAAGACAGCTTTTCCTTGCCAATATCTCTCTTTTGCAAAGAGCTGCGCATTGGAAAATTCAGGGCTATGTCGTGTAGATGATGGCCTAACAGGAGGCTTTAAAATTTTCTTTCTAGTGTCCTTCGTTTGGGAGAAAAATGCAAAGGTACAAGACAGCTTTTCCTTGCCAATATCTCTCTTTTGCAAAGAGCTACGCATTGGAAAATTCAGGGCTATGTCGTGTAGATGATGGCCTAACAGGAGGCTTTAAAATTTTCTTTCTAGTGACCTTCGTTTGGGAGAAAAATGCAAAGGTACAAGACAGCTTTTCCTTGCCAATATCTCTCTTTTGCATAGAGCTGCGCATTGGAAAATTCAGGGCTATGTCGTGTAGATAATGGCCTAACAGGAGGCTTTAAAATTTTAATTCTAGTGTCCTTCGTTTGGGAGAAAAATGCAAAGGTACAAGATAGCTTTTCCTTGCCAATATCTCTCTTTTGCAAAGAGCTGCGCATTGGAAAATTCATGGCTATGCCGTGTAGATGATGGCCTAACAGGAGGCTTTAAAATTTTCTTTCTAGTGTCCTTCGTTTGGGAGAAAAATGCAATGGTACAAGACAGCTTTTCCTTGCCAATATCTCTCTTTTGCAAAGAGCTACGCATTGGAAAATTCAGGGATATGTCGTGTAGATGATGGCCTAACAGGAGGCTTTAAAATTTTCTTTCTAGTGACCTTCGTTTGGGAGAAAAATGCAAAGGTACAAGACAGCTTTTCCTTGCCAATATCTCTCTTTTGCAAAGAGCTACGCATTGGAAAATTCAGGGCTATGTCGTGTAGATGATGGCCTAACAGGAGGCTTTAAAATTTTCTTTCTAGTGACCTTCGTTTGGGAGAAAAATGCAAAGGTACAAGACAGCTTGTCCTTGCCAATATCTCTCTTTTGCAAAGAGCTGCGCATTGGAAAATTCAGGGCTATGTCGTGTAGATGATGGCCTAACAGGAGGCTTTAAAATTTTAATTCTAGTGTCCTTCGTTTGGGAGAAAAATGCAAAGGTACAAGACAGCTTTTCCTTGCCAATATCTCTCTTTTGCAAAGAGCTACGCATTGGAAAATTCAGGGCTATATCGTGTAGATGATGGCCTAACAGGAGGCTTTAAAATTTTCTTTCTAGTGTCCTTCGTTTGGGAGAAAAATGCAAAGGTACAAGACAGCTTTTCCTTGCCAATATCTCTCTTTTGCAAAGAGCTGCGCATTGGAAAATTCAGGGCTATGTCGTGTAGATGATGGCCTAACAAGGAGGCTTTAAAATTTTCTTTCTAGTGACCTTCGTTTGGGAGAAAAATGCAAAGGTACAAGACAGCTTTTCCTTGCCAATATCTCTCTTTTGCAAAGAGCTGCGCATTGGAAAATTCAGGGCTATGTCGTGTAGATGATGGCCTAACAGGAGGCTTTAAAATTTTCTTTCTAGTGTCCTTCGTTTGGGAGAAAAATGCAAAGGTACAAGACAGCTTTTCCTTGCCAATATCTCTCTTTTGCAAAGAGCTACGCATTGGAAAATTCAGGGCTATGTCGTGTAGATGATGGCCTAACAGGAGGCTTTAAAATTTTAATTCTAGTGTCCTTCGTTTGGGAGAAAAATGCAAAGGTACAAGACAGCTTTTCCTTGCCAATATCTCTCTTTTGCAAAGAGCTGCGCATTGGAAAATTCAGGACTATGTCGTGTAGATGATGGCCTAACAGGAGGCTTTAAAATTTTAATTCTAGTGTCCTTCGTTTGGGAGAAAAATGCAAAGGTACAAGACAGCTTTTCCTTGCCAATATCTCTCTTTTGCAAAGAGCTGCGCATTGGAAAATTCATGGCTATGCCGTGTAGATGATGGTCTAACAGGAGGCTTTAAAATTTTCTTTCTAGTGTCCTTCGTTTGGGAGAAAAATGCAATGGTACAAGACAGCTTTTCCTTGCCAATACCTCTCTTTTGCAAAGAGCTGGGCTTTGGAAAATTCAGGGCTATGTCGTGTAGATGATTGCCTAACAGGAGGCTTTAAAATTTTCTTTCTAGTGTCCTTCGTTTGGGAGAAAAATGCAATGGTACAATACAGCTTTTACCTTGCCAATATCTCTCTTTTGCAAAGAGCTGCGCATTGGAAAATTCAGGGCTATGTCGTGTAGATGATGGCCTAACAGGAGGCTTTAAAATTTTCTTTCTAGTGTCCTTCGTTTGGGAGAAAAATGCAAAGGTACAAGACAGCTTTTCCTTGCCAATATCTCTCTTTTGCAAAGAGCTACGCATTGGAAAATTCAGGGCTATGTCGTGTAGATGATGGCTTAACAGGAGGCTTTAAAATTTTCTTTCTAGTGACCTTCGTTTGGGAGAAAAATGCAAAGGTACAAGACAGCTTTTCCTTGCCAATATCTCTCTTTTGCAAAGAGCTGCGCATTGGAAAATTCAGGGCTATGTCGTGTAGATGATGGCCTAACAGGAGGCTTTAAAATTTTCTTTCTAGTGTCCTTCGTTTGGGAGAAAAATGCAAAGGTACAAGACAGCTTTTCCTTGCCAATATCTCTCTTTTGCAAAGAGCTACGCATTGGAAAATTCAGGGCTATGTCGTGTAGATGATGGCTTAACAGGAGGTTTTAAAATTTTCTTTCTAGTGACCTTCGTTTGGGAGAAAAATGCAAAGGTACAAGACCGCTTTTCCTTGCCAATATCTCTCTTTTGCAAAAAGCTGCGCATTGGAAAATTCAGGGCTATATCGTGTAGATGATGGCCTAACAGGAGGCTTAAAAATTTCAATTCTAGTGTCCTTCGTTTGGGAGAAAAATGCAAAGGTACAAGACAGCTTTTCCTTGCCAATATCTCTCTTTTGCAAAGAGCTGCGCATTGGAAAATTCATGGCTATGCCGTGTAGATGATGGTCTAACAGGAGGCTTTAAAATTTTCTTTCTAGTGTCCTTCGTTTGGGAGAAAAATGCAATGGTACAAGACAGCTTTTCCTTGCCAATATCTCTCTTTTGCAAAGAGCTGCGCATTGGAAAATTCAGGGCTATGTCGTGTAGATGATGGCCTAACAGGAGGCTTTAAAATTTTCTTTCTAGTGAACTTCGTTTGGGAGAAAAATGCAAAGGTACAAGACAGCTTTTCCTTGCCAATATCTCTCTTTTGCAAAGAGCTGCGCATTGGAAAATTCAGGGCTATGTCGTGTAGATGATGGCCTAACAGGAGGCTTTAAAATTTTCTTTCTAGTGTCCTTCGTTTGGGAGAAAAATGCAATGGTACAAGACAGCTTTTCCTTGCCAATATCTCTCTTTTGCAAAGAGCTGCGCATTGGAAAATTCAGGGCTATGTCGTGTAGATGATGGTCTAACAGGAGGCTTTAAAATTTTCTTTCTAGTGTCCTTCGTTTGGGAGAAAAATGCAATGGTACAAGACAGCTTTTCCTTGCCAATATCTCTCTTTTGCAAAGAGCTGGGCTTTGGAAAATTCAGGGCTATGTCGTGTAGATGATGGCCTAACAGGAGGCTTTAAAATTTTCTTTCTAGTGTCCTTCGTTTGGGAGAAAAATGCAATGGTACAATACAGCTTTTCCTTGCCAATATCTCTCTTTTGCAAAGTGCTGCGCATTGGAAAATTCAGGGCTATGTCGTGTAGATGATGGCCTAACAGGAGGCTTTAAAATTTTCTTTCTAGTGTCCTTCGTTTGGGAGAAAAATGCAAAGGTACAAGACAGCTTTTCCTTGCCAATATCTCTCTTTTGCAAAGAGCTGCGCATTGGAAAACTCAGGGCTATATCGTGTAGATGATGGCCTAACAGGAGGCTTTAAAATTTTAATTCTAGTGTCCTTCGTTTGGGAGAAAAATGCAAAGGTACAAGACAGCTTTTCCTTGCCAATATCTCTCTTTTGCAAAGAGCTGCGCATTGGAAAATTCATGGCTATGCCGTGTAGGTGATGGTCTAACAGGAGGCTTTAAAATTTTCTTTCTAGTGTCCTTCGTTTGGGAGAAAAATGCAATGGTACAAGACAGCTTTTCCTTGCCAATATCTCTCTTTTGCAAAGAGCTGCGCATTGGAAAATTCAGGGCTATGTCGTGTAGATGATGGCCTAACAGGAGGCTTTAAAATTTTCTTTCTAGTGTCCTTCGTTTGGGAGAAAAATGCAAAGGTACAAGACAGCTTTTCCTTGCCAATATCTCTCTTTTGCAAAGAGCTACGCATTGGAAAATTCAGGGCTATGTCGTGTAGATGATGGCCTAACAGGAGGCTTTAAAATTTTCTTTCTAGTGACCTTGGTTTGGGAGAAAAATGCAAAGGTACAAGACAGCTTTTCCTTGCCAATATCTCTTTTTTGCATAGAGCTGCGCATTGGAAAATTCAGGGCTATGTCGTGTAGATAATGGCCTAACAGGAGGCTTTAAAATTTTAATTCTAGTGTCCTTCGTTTGGGAGAAAAATGCAAAGGTACCAGATAGCTTTTCCTTGCCAATATCTCTCTTTTGCAAAGAGCTGCGCATTGGAAAATTCATGGCTATGCCGTGTAGATGATGGCCTAACAGGAGGCTTTAAAATTTTCTTTCTAGTGTCCTTCGTTTGGGAGAAAAATGCAATGGTACAAGACAGCTTGTCCTTGCCAATATCTCTCTTTTGCAAAGAGCTGCGCATTGGAAAATTCAGGGCTATGTCGTGTAGATGATGGCCTAACAGGAGGCTTTAAAATTTTAATTCTAGTGTCCTTCGTTTGGGAGAAAAATGCAAAGGTACAAGACAGCTTTTCCTTGCCAATATCTCTCTTTTGCAAAGAGCTGCGCATTGGAAAATTCAGGGCTATGTCGTGTAGATGATGGCCTAACAGGAGGCTTTAAAATTTTCTTTCTAGTGTCCTTCGTTTGGGAGAAAAATGCAAAGGTACAAGACAGCTTTTCCTTGCCAATATCTCTCTTTTGCAAAGAGCTACGCATTGGAAAATTCAGGGCTATGTCGTGTAGATGATGGCCTAACAGGAGGCTTTAAAATTTTCTTTCTAGTGACCTTCGTTTGGGAGAAAAATGCAAAGGTACAAGACAGCTTTTCCTTGCCAATATCTCTCTTTTGCATAGAGCTGCGCATTGGAAAATTCAGGGCTATGTCGTGTAGATAATGGCCTAACAGGAGGCTTTAAAATTTTAATTCTAGTGTCCTTCGTTTGGGAGAAAAATGCAATGGTACAAGACAGCTTTTCCTTGCCAATATCTCTCTTTTGCAAAGAGCTACGCATTGGAAAATTCAGGGATATGTCGTGTAGATGATGGCCTAACAGGAGGCTTTAAAATTTTCTTTCTAGTGACCTTCGTTTGGGAGAAAAATGCAAAGGTACAAGACAGCTTTTCCTTGCCAATATCTCTCTTTTGCAAAGAGCTACGCATTGGAAAATTCAGGGCTATGTCGTGTAGATGATGGCCTAACAGGAGGCTTTAAAATTTTCTTTCTAGTGACCTTCGTTTGGGAGAAAAATGCAAAGGTACAAGACAGCTTGTCCTTGCCAATATCTCTCTTTTGCAAAGAGCTGCGCATTGGAAAATTCAGGGCTATGTCGTGTAGATGATGGCCTAACAGGAGGCTTTAAAATTTTAATTCTAGTGTCCTTCGTTTGGGAGAAAAATGCAAAGGTACAAGACAGCTTTTCCTTGCCAATATCTCTCTTTTGCAAAGAGCTACGCATTGGAAAATTCAGGGCTATATCGTGTAGATGATGGCCTAACAGGAGGCTTTAAAATTTTCTTTCTAGTGTCCTTCGTTTGGGAGAAAAATGCAAAGGTACAAGACAGCTTTTCCTTGCCAATATCTCTCTTTTGCAAAGAGCTGCGCATTGGAAAATTCAGGGCTATGTCGTGTAGATGATGGCCTAACAGGAGGCTTTAAAATTTTCTTTCTAGTGACCTTCGTTTGGGAGAAAAATGCAAAGGTACAAGACAGCTTTTCCTTGCCAATATCTCTCTTTTGCAAAGAGCTGCGCATTGGAAAATTCAGGGCTATGTCGTGTAGATGATGGCCTAACAGGAGGCTTTAAAATTTTCTTTCTAGTGTCCTTCGTTTGGGAGAAAAATGCAAAGGTACAAGACAGCTTTTCCTTGCCAATATCTCTCTTTTGCAAAGAGCTACGCATTGGAAAATTCAGGGCTATGTCGTGTAGATGATGGCCTAACAGGAGGCTTTAAAATTTTAATTCTAGTGTCCTTCGTTTGGGAGAAAAATGCAAAGGTACAAGACAGCTTTTCCTTGCCAATATCTCTCTTTTGCAAAGAGCTGCGCATTGGAAAATTCAGGACTATGTCGTGTAGATGATGGCCTAACAGGAGGCTTTAAAATTTTAATTCTAGTGTCCTTCGTTTGGGAGAAAAATGCAAAGGTACAAGACAGCTTTTCCTTGCCAATATCTCTCTTTTGCAAAGAGCTGCGCATTGGAAAATTCATGGCTATGCCGTGTAGATGATGGTCTAACAGGAGGCTTTAAAATTTTCTTTCTAGTGTCCTTCGTTTGGGAGAAAAATGCAATGGTACAAGACAGCTTTTCCTTGCCAATACCTCTCTTTTGCAAAGAGCTGGGCTTTGGAAAATTCAGGGCTATGTCGTGTAGATGATGGCCTAACAGGAGGCTTTAAAATTTTCTTTCTAGTGTCCTTCGTTTGGGAGAAAAATGCAATGGTGCAATACAGCTTTTCCTTGCCAATATCTCTCTTTTGCAAAGAGCTGCGCATTGGAAAATTCAGGGCTATGTCGTGTAGATGATGGCCTAACAGGAGGCTTTAAAATTTTCTTTCTAGTGTCCTTCGTTTGGGAGAAAAATGCAAAGGTACAAGACAGCTTTTCCTTGCCAATATCTCTCTTTTGCAAAGAGCTACGCATTGGAAAATTCAGGGCTATGTCGTGTAGATGATGGCTTAACAGGAGGCTTTAAAATTTTCTTTCTAGTGACCTTCGTTTGGGAGAAAAATGCAAAGGTACAAGACAGCTTTTCCTTGCCAATATCTCTCTTTTGCAAAGAGCTGCGCATTGGAAAATTCAGGGCTATGTCGTGTAGATGATGGCCTAACAGGAGGCTTTAAAATTTTCTTTCTAGTGTCCTTCGTTTGGGAGAAAAATGCAAAGGTACAAGACAGCTTTTCCTTGCCAATATCTCTCTTTTGCAAAGAGCTACGCATTGGAAAATTCAGGGCTATGTCGTGTAGATGATGGCTTAACAGGAGGCTTTAAAATTTTCTTTCTAGTGACCTTCGTTTGGGAGAAAAATGCAAAGGTACAAGACCGCTTTTCCTTGCCAATATCTCTCTTTTGCAAAAAGCTGCGCATTGGAACATTCAGGGCTATATCGTGTAGATGATGGCCTAACAGGAGGCTTTAAAATTTCAATTCTAGTGTCCTTCGTTTGGGAGAAAAATGCAAAGGTACAAGACAGCTTTTCCTTGCCAATATCTCTCTTTTGCAAAGAGCTGCGCATTGGAAAATTCATGGCTATGCCGTGTAGATGATGGTCTAACAGGAGGCTTTAAAATTTTCTTTCTAGTGTCCTTCGTTTGGGAGAAAAATGCAATGGTACAAGACAGCTTTTCCTTGCCAATATCTCTCTTTTGCAAAGAGCTGCGCATTGGAAAATTCAGGGCTATGTCGTGTAGATGATGGCCTAACAGGAGGCTTTAAAATTTTCTTTCTAGTGAACTTCGTTTGGGAGAAAAATGCAAAGGTACAAGACAGCTTTTCCTTGCCAATATCTCTCTTTTGCAAAGAGCTGCGCATTGGAAAATTCAGGGCTATGTCGTGTAGATGATGGCCTAACAGGAGGCTTTAAAATTTTCTTTCTAGTGTCCTTCGTTTGGGAGAAAAATGCAATGGTACAAGACAGCTTTTCCTTGCCAATATCTCTCTTTTGCAAAGAGCTGCGCATTGGAAAATTCAGGGCTATGTCGTGTAGATGATGGTCTAACAGGAGGCTTTAAAATTTTCTTTCTAGTGTCCTTCATTTGGGAGAAAAATGCAATGGTACAAGACAGCTTTTCCTTGCCAATATCTCTCTTTTGCAAAGAGCTGGGCTTTGGAAAATTCAGGGCTATGTCGTGTAGATGATGGCCTAACAGGAGGCTTTAAAATTTTCTTTCTAGTGTCCTTCGTTTGGGAGAAAAATGCAATGGTACAATACAGCTTTTCCTTGCCAATATCTCTCTTTTGCAAAGTGCTGCGCATTGGAAAATTCAGGGCTATGTCGTGTAGATGATGGCCTAACAGGAGGCTTTAAAATTTTCTTTCTAGTGTCCTTCGTTTGGGAGAAAAATGCAAAGGTACAAGACAGCTTTTCCTTGCCAATATCTCTCTTTTGCAAAGAGCTGCGCATTGGAAAATTCAGGGCTATATCGTGTAGATGATGGCCTAACAGGAGGCTTTAAAATTTTAATTCTAGTGTCCTTCGTTTGGGAGAAAAATGCAAAGGTACAAGACAGCTTTTCCTTGCCAATATCTCTCTTTTGCAAAGAGCTGCGCATTGGAAAATTCATGGCTATGCCGTGTAGATGATGGCCTAACAGGAGGCTTTAAAATTTTAATTCTAGTGTCCTTCGTTTGGGAGAAAAATGCAAAGGTACAAGACAGCTTTTCCTTGCCAATATCTCTCTTTTGCAAAGAGCTGCGCATTGGAAAATTCAGGACTATGTCGTGTAGATGATGGCCTAACAGGAGGCTTTAAAATTTTAATTCTAGTGTCCTTCGTTTGGGAGAAAAATGCAAAGGTACAAGACAGCTTTTCCTTGCCAATATCTCTCTTTTGCAAAGAGCTGCGCATTGGAAAATTCATGGCTATGCCGTGTAGATGATGGTCTAACAGGAGGCTTTAAAATTTTCTTTCTAGTGTCCTTCGTTTGGGAGAAAAATGCAATGGTACAAGACAGGTTTTCCTTGCCAATACCTCTCTTTTGCAAAGAGCTGGGCTTTGGAAAATTCAGGGCTATGTCGTGTAGATGATGGCCTAACAGGAGGCTTTAAAATTTTCTTTCTAGTGTCCTTCGTTTGGGAGAAAAATGCAATGGTGCAATACAGCTTTTCCTTGCCAATATCTCTCTTTTGCAAAGAGCTGCGCATTGGAAAATTCAGGGCTATGTCGTGTAGATGATGGCCTAACAGGAGGCTTTAAAATTTTCTTTCTAGTGTCCTTCGTTTGGGAGAAAAATGCAAAGGTACAAGACAGCTTTTCCTTGCCAATATCTCTCTTTTGCAAAGAGCTACGCATTGGAAAATTCAGGGCTATGTCGTGTAGATGATGGCTTAACAGGAGGCTTTAAAATTTTCTTTCTAGTGACCTTCGTTTGGGAGAAAAATGCAAAGGTACAAGACCGCTTTTCCTTGCCAATATCTCTCTTTTGCAAAAAGCTGCGCATTGGAACATTCAGGGCTATATCGTGTAGATGATGGCCTAACAGGAGGCTTTAAAATTTCAATTCTAGTGTCCTTCGTTTGGGAGAAAAATGCAAAGGTACAAGACAGCTTTTCCTTGCCAATATCTCTCTTTTGCAAAGAGCTGCGCATTGGAAAATTCATGGCTATGCCGTGTAGATGATGGTCTAACAGGAGGCTTTAAAATTTTCTTTCTAGTGTCCTTCGTTTGGGAGAAAAATGCAATGGTACAAGACAGCTTTTCCTTGCCAATATCTCTCTTTTGCAAAGAGCTGCGCATTGGAAAATTCAGGGCTATGTCGTGTAGATGATGGCCTAACAGGAGGCTTTAAAATTTTCTTTCTAGTGAACTTCGTTTGGGAGAAAAATGCAAAGGTACAAGACAGCTTTTCCTTGCCAATATCTCTCTTTTGCAAAGAGCTGCGCATTGGAAAATTCAGGGCTATGTCGTGTAGATGATGGCCTAACAGGAGGCTTTAAAATTTTCTTTCTAGTGTCCTTCGTTTGGGAGAAAAATGCAATGGTACAAGACAGCTTTTCCTTGCCAATATCTCTCTTTTGCAAAGAGCTGCGCATTGGAAAATTCAGGGCTATGTCGTGTAGATGATGGTCTAACAGGAGGCTTTAAAATTTTCTTTCTAGTGTCCTTCATTTGGGAGAAAAATGCAATGGTACAAGACAGCTTTTCCTTGCCAATATCTCTCTTTTGCAAAGAGCTGGGCTTTGGAAAATTCAGGGCTATGTCGTGTAGATGATGGCCTAACAGGAGGCTTTAAAATTTTCTTTCTAGTGTCCTTCGTTTGGGAGAAAAATGCAATGGTACAATACAGCTTTTCCTTGCCAATATCTCTCTTTTGCAAAGTGCTGCGCATTGGAAAATTCAGGGCTATGTCGTGTAGATGATGGCCTGACAGGAGGCTTTAAAATTTTCTTTCTAGTGTCCTTCGTTTGGGAGAAAAATGCAAAGGTACAAGACAGCTTTTCCTTGCCAATATCTCTCTTTTGCAAAGAGCTGCGCATTGGAAAATTCAGGGCTATATCGTGTAGATGATGGCCTAACAGGAGGCTTTAAAATTTTAATTCTAGTGTCCTTCGTTTGGGAGAAAAATGCAAAGGTACAAGACAGCTTTTCCTTGCCAATATCTCTCTTTTGCAAAGAGCTGCGCATTGGAAAATTCATGGCTATGCCGTGTAGATGATGGCCTAACAGGAGGCTTTAAAATTTTAATTCTAGTGTCCTTCGTTTGGGAGAAAAATGCAAAGGTACAAGACAGCTTTTCCTTGCCAATATCTCTCTTTTGCAAAGAGCTGCGCATTGGAAAATTCAGGACTATGTCGTGTAGATGATGGCCTAACAGGAGGCTTTAAAATTTTAATTCTAGTGTCCTTCGTTTGGGAGAAAAATGCAAAGGTACAAGACAGCTTTTCCTTGCCAATATCTCTCTTTTGCAAAGAGCTGCGCATTGGAAAATTCATGGCTATGCCGTGTAGATGATGGTCTAACAGGAGGCTTTAAAATTTTCTTTCTAGTGTCCTTCGTTTGGGAGAAAAATGCAATGGTACAAGACAGGTTTTCCTTGCCAATACCTCTCTTTTGCAAAGAGCTGGGCTTTGGAAAATTCAGGGCTATGTCGTGTAGATGATGGCCTAACAGGAGGCTTTAAAATTTTCTTTCTAGTGTCCTTCGTTTGGGAGAAAAATGCAATGGTGCAATACAGCTTTTCCTTGCCAATATCTCTCTTTTGCAAAGAGCTGCGCATTGGAAAATTCAGGGCTATGTCGTGTAGATGATGGCCTAACAGGAGGCTTTAAAATTTTCTTTCTAGTGTCCTTCGTTTGGGAGAAAAATGCAAAGGTACAAGACAGCTTTTCCTTGCCAATATCTCTCTTTTGCAAAGAGCTACGCATTGGAAAATTCAGGGCTATGTCGTGTAGATGATGGCTTAACAGGAGGCTTTAAAATTTTCTTTCTAGTGACCTTCGTTTGGGAGAAAAATGCAAAGGTACAAGACAGCTTTTCCTTGCCAATATCTCTCTTTTGCAAAGAGCTGCGCATTGGAAAATTCAGGGCTATGTCGTGTAGATGATGGCCTAACAGGAGGCTTTAAAATTTTCTTTCTAGTGTCCTTCGTTTGGGAGAAAAATGCAAAGGTACAAGACAGCTTTTCCTTGCCAATATCTCTCTTTTGCAAAGAGCTACGCATTGGAAAATTCAGGGCTATGTCGTGTAGATGATGGCTTAACAGGAGGCTTTAAAATTTTCTTTCTAGTGACCTTCGTTTGGGAGAAAAATGCAAAGGTACAAGACCGCTTTTCCTTGCCAATATCTCTCTTTTGCAAAAAGCTGCGCATTGGAACATTCAGGGCTATATCGTGTAGATGATGGCCTAACAGGAGGCTTTAAAATTTCAATTCTAGTGTCCTTCGTTTGGGAGAAAAATGCAAAGGTACAAGACAGCTTTTCCTTGCCAATATCTCTCTTTTGCAAAGAGCTGCGCATTGGAAAATTCATGGCTATGCCGTGTAGATGATGGTCTAACAGGAGGCTTTAAAATTTTCTTTCTAGTGTCCTTCGTTTGGGAGAAAAATGCAATGGTACAAGACAGCTTTTCCTTGCCAATATCTCTCTTTTGCAAAGAGCTGCGCATTGGAAAATTCAGGGCTATGTCGTGTAGATGATGGCCTAACAGGAGGCTTTAAAATTTTCTTTCTAGTGAACTTCGTTTGGGAGAAAAATGCAAAGGTACAAGACAGCTTTTCCTTGCCAATATCTCTCTTTTGCAAAGAGCTGCGCATTGGAAAATTCAGGGCTATGTCGTGTAGATGATGGCCTAACAGGAGGCTTTAAAATTTTCTTTCTAGTGTCCTTCGTTTGGGAGAAAAATGCAATGGTACAAGACAGCTTTTCCTTGCCAATATCTCTCTTTTGCAAAGAGCTGCGCATTGGAAAATTCAGGGCTATGTCGTGTAGATGATGGTCTAACAGGAGGCTTTAAAATTTTCTTTCTAGTGTCCTTCATTTGGGAGAAAAATGCAATGGTACAAGACAGCTTTTCCTTGCCAATATCTCTCTTTTGCAAAGAGCTGGGCTTTGGAAAATTCAGGGCTATGTCGTGTAGATGATGGCCTAACAGGAGGCTTTAAAATTTTCTTTCTAGTGTCCTTCGTTTGGGAGAAAAATGCAATGGTACAATACAGCTTTTCCTTGCCAATATCTCTCTTTTGCAAAGTGCTGCGCATTGGAAAATTCAGGGCTATGTCGTGTAGATGATGGCCTAACAGGAGGCTTTAAAATTTTCTTTCTAGTGTCCTTCGTTTGGGAGAAAAATGCAAAGGTACAAGACAGCTTTTCCTTGCCAATATCTCTCTTTTGCAAAGAGCTGCGCATTGGAAAATTCAGGGCTATATCGTGTAGATGATGGCCTAACAGGAGGCTTTAAAATTTTAATTCTAGTGTCCTTCGTTTGGGAGAAAAATGCAAAGGTACAAGACAGCTTTTCCTTGCCAATATCTCTCTTTTGCAAAGAGCTGCGCATTGGAAAATTCATGGCTATGCCGTGTAGGTGATGGTCTAACAGGAGGCTTTAAAATTTTCTTTCTAGTGTCCTTCGTTTGGGAGAAAAATGCAAAGGTACAAGACAGCTTTTCCTTGCCAATATCTCTCTTTTGCAAAGAGCTGCGCATTGGAAAATTCAGGGCTATGTCGTGTAGATGATGGCCTAACAGGAGGCTTTAAAATTTTCTTTCTAGTGTCCTTCGTTTGGGAGAAAAATGCAATGGTACCAGACAGCTTTTCCTTGCCAATATCTCTCTTTTGCAAAGAGCTACGCATTGGAAAATTCAGGGCTATGTCGTGTAGATGATGGCCTAACAGGAGGCTTTAAAATTTTCTTTCTAGTGACCTTCGTTTGGGAGAAAAATGCAAAGGTACAAGACAGCTTTTCCTTGCCAATATCTCTCTTTTGCATAGAGCTGCGCATTGGAAAATTCAGGGCTATGTCGTGTAGATAATGGCCTAACAGGAGGCTTTAAAATTTTAATTCTAGTGTCCTTCGTTTGGGAGAAAAATGCAAAGGTACAAGATAGCTTTTCCTTGCCAATATCTCTCTTTTGCAAAGAGCTGCGCATTGGAAAATTCATGGCTATGCCGTGTAGATGATGGCCTAACAGGAGGCTTTAAAATTTTCTTTCTAGTGTCCTTCGTTTGGGAGAAAAATGCAATGGTACAAGACAGCTTTTCCTTGCCAATATCTCTCTTTTGCAAAGAGCTACGCATTGGAAAATTCAGGGCTATGTCGTGTAGATGATGGCCTAACAGGAGGCTTTAAAATTTTCTTTCTAGTGACCTTCGTTTGGGAGAAAAATGCAAAGGTACAAGACAGCTTGTCCTTGCCAATATCTCTCTTTTGCAAAGAGCTGCGCATTGGAAAATTCAGGGCTATGTCGTGTAGATGATGGCCTAACAGGAGGCTTTAACATTTTAATTCTAGTGTCCTTCGTTTGGGAGAAAAATGCAAAGGTACAAGACAGCTTTTCCTTGCCAATATCTCTCTTTTGCAAAGAGCTGCGCATTGGAAAATTCAGGGCTATGTCGTGTAGATGATGGCCTAACAGGAGGCTTTAAAATTTTCTTTCTAGTGTCCTTCGTTTGGGAGAAAAATGCAAAGGTACAAGACAGCTTTTCCTTGCCAATATCTCTCTTTTGCAAAGAGCTACGCATTGGAAAATTCAGGGCTATGTCGTGTAGATGATGGCCTAACAGGAGGCTTTAAAATTTTCTTTCTAGTGACCTTCGTTTGGGAGAAAAATGCAAAGGTACAAGACAGCTTTTCCTTGCCAATATCTCTCTTTTGCATAGAGCTGCGCATTGGAAAATTCAGGGCTATGTCGTGTAGATAATGGCCTAACAGGAGGCTTTAAAATTTTAATTCTAGTGTCCTTCGTTTGGGAGAAAAATGCAAAGGTACAAGATAGCTTTTCCTTGCCAATATCTCTCTTTTGCAAAGAGCTGCGCATTGGAAAATTCATGGCTATGCCGTGTAGATGATGGCCTAACAGGAGGCTTTAAAATTTTCTTTCTAGTGTCCTTCGTTTGGGAGAAAAATGCAATGGTACAAGACAGCTTTTCCTTGCCAATATCTCTCTTTTGCAAAGAGCTACGCATTGGAAAATTCAGGGATATGTCGTGTAGATGATGGCCTAACAGGAGGCTTTAAAATTTTCTTTCTAGTGACCTTCGTTTGGGAGAAAAATGCAAAGGTACAAGACAGCTTTTCCTTGCCAATATCTCTCTTTTGCAAAGAGCTACGCATTGGAAAATTCAGGGCTATGTCGTGTAGATGATGGCCTAACAGGAGGCTTTAAAATTTTCTTTCTAGTGACCTTCGTTTGGGAGAAAAATGCAAAGGTACAAGACAGCTTGTCCTTGCCAATATCTCTCTTTTGCAAAGAGCTGCGCATTGGAAAATTCAGGGCTATGTCGTGTAGATGATGGCCTAACAGGAGGCTTTAAAATTTTAATTCTAGTGTCCTTCGTTTGGGAGAAAAATGCAAAGGTACAAGACAGCTTTTCCTTGCCAATATCTCTCTTTTGCAAAGAGCTGCGCATTGGAAAATTCATGGCTATGCCGTGTAGATGATGGTCTAAACAGGAGGCTTTAAAATTTTCTTTCTAGTGTCCTTCGTTTGGGAGAAAAATGCAAAGGTACAAGACAGCTTTTCCTTGCCAATATCTCTCTTTTGCAAAGAGCTGCGCATTGGAAAATTCAGGGCTATGTCGTGTAGATGATGGCCTAACAGGAGGCTTTAAAATTTTCTTTCTAGTGACCTTCGTTTGGGAGAAAAATGCAAAGGTACAAGACAGCTTTTCCTTGCCAATATCTCTCTTTTGCAAAGAGCTGCGCATTGGAAAATTCAGGGCTATGTCGTGTAGATGATGGCCTAACAGGAGGCTTTAAAATTTTCTTTCTAGTATCCTTCGTTTGGGAGAAAAATGCAAAGGTACAAGACAGCTTTTCCTTGCCAATATCTCTCTTTTGCAAAGAGCTACGCATTGGAAAATTCAGGGCTATGTCGTGTAGATGATGGCTTAACAGGAGGCTTTAAAATTTTCTTTCTAGTGACCTTCGTTTGGGAGAAAAATGCAAAGGTACAAGACAGCTTTTCCTTGCCAATATCTCTCTTTTGCAAAGAGCTGCGCATTGGAAAATTCAGGGCTATATCGTGTAGATGATGGCCTAACAGGAGGCTTTAAAATTTAAATTCTAGTGTCCTTCGTTTGGGAGAAAAATGCAAAGGTACAAGACAGCTTTTCCTTGCCAATATCTCTCTTTTGCAAAGAGCTGCGCATTGGAAAATTCATGGCTATGCCGTGTAGATGATGGTCTAACAGGAGGCTTTAAAATTTTCTTTCTAGTGTCCTTCGTTTGGGAGAAAAATGCAATGGTACAAGACAGCTTTTCCTTGCCAATATCTCTCTTTTGCAAAGAGCTGCGCATTGGAAAATTCAGGGCTATGTCGTGTAGATGATGGCCTAACAGGAGGCTTTAAAATTTTCTTTCTAGTGAACTTCGTTTGTGAGAAAAATGCAAAGGTACAAGACAGCTTTTCCTTGCCAATATCTCTCTTTTGCAAAGAGCTGCGCATTGGAATATTCAGGGCTATGTCGTGTAGATGATGGCCTAACAGGAGGCTTTAAAATTTTCTTTCTAGTGTCCTTCGTTTGGGAGAAAAATGCAATGGTACAAGACAGCTTTTCCTTGCCAATATCTCTCTTTTGCAAAGAGCTGCGCATTGGAAAATTCAGGGCTATGTCGTGTAGATGATGGTCTAACAGGAGGCTTTAAAATTTTCTTTCTAGTGTCCTTCGTTTGGGAGAAAAATGCAATGGTACAAGACAGCTTTTCCTTGCCAATATCTCTCTTTTGCAAAGAGCTGGGCTTTGGAAAATTCAGGGCTATGTCGTGTAGATGATGGCCTAACAGGAGGCTTTAAAATTTTCTTTCTAGTGTCCTTCGTTTGGGAGAAAAATGCAATGGTACAATACAGCTTTTCCTTGCCAATATCTCTCTTTTGCAAAGAGCTGCGCATTGGAAAATTCAGGGCTATGTCGTGTAGATGATGGCCTAACAGGAGGCTTTAAAATTTTCTTTCTAGTGTCCTTCGTTTGGGAGAAAAATGCAAAGGTACAAGACAGCTTTTCCTTGCCAATATCTCTCTTTTGCAAAGAGCTGCGCATTGGAAAATTCAGGGCTATATCGTGTAGATGATGGCCTAACAGGAGGCTTTAAAATTTTAATTCTAGTGTCCTTCGTTTGGGAGAAAAATGCAAAGGTACAAGACAGCTTTTCCTTGCCAATATCTCTCTTTTGCAAAGAGCTGGGCTTTGGAAAATTCAGGGCTATGTCGTGTAGATGATGGCCTAACAGGAGGCTTTAAAATTTTCTTTCTAGTGTCCTTCGTTTGGGAGAAAAATGCAAAGGTACAAGACAGCTTTTCCTTGCCAATATCTCTCTTTTGCAAAGAGCTACGCATTGGAAAATTCAGGTCTATGTCGTGTAGATGATGGCCTAACAGGAGGCTTTAAAATTTTCTTTCTAGTGACCTTCGTTTGGGAGAAAAATGCAAAGGTACAAGACAGCTTTTCCTTGCCAATATCTCTCTTTTGCAAAGAGCTGCGCATTGGAAAATTCAGGGCTATGTCGTGTAGATGATGGCCTAACAGGAGGCTTTAAAATTTTCTTTCTAGTGTCCTTCGTTTAAGAGAAAAATGCAAAGGTACAAGACAGCTTTTCCTTGCCAATATCTCTCTTTTGCAAAGAGCTACGCATTGGAAAATTCAGGGCTATGTCGTGTAGATGATGGCCTAACAAGAGGCTTTAAAATTTTCTTTCTAGTGACCTTCGTTTGGGAGAAAAATGCAAAGGTACAAGACAGCTTTTCCTTGCCAATATCTCTCTTTTGCAAAGAGCTACGCATTGGAAAATTTAGGGCTATGTCGTGTAGATGATGGCCTAACAGGAGGCTTTAAAATTTTCTTTCTAGTGACCTTCGTTTGGGAGAAAAATGCAAAGGTACAAGACAGCTTTTCCTTGCCAATATCTCTCTTTTGCAAAGAGCTACGCATTGGAAAATTCAGGGCTATGTCGTGTAGATGATAGCCTAACAGGAGGCTTTAAAATTTTCTTTCTAGTGACCTTCGTTTGGGAGAAAAATGCAAAGGTACAAGACAGCTTTTCCTTGCCAATATCTCTCTTTTGCAAAGAGCTGCGCATTGGAAAATTCAGGGCTATGTCGTGTAGATGATGGCCTAACAGGAGGCTTTAAAATTTTCTTTCTAGTGTCCTTCGTTTAAGAGAAAAATGCAAAGGTACAAGACAGCTTTTCCTTGCCAATATCTCTCTTTTGCAAAGAGCTACGCATTGGAAAATTCAGGGCTATGTCGTGTAGATGATGGCCTAACAAGAGGCTTTAAAATTTTCTTTCTAGTGACCTTCGTTTGGGAGAAAAATGCAAAGGTACAAGACAGCTTTTCCTTGCCAATATCTCTCTTTTGCAAAGAGCTACGCATTGGAAAATTTAGGGCTATGTCGTGTAGATGATGGCCTAACAGGAGGCTTTAAAATTTTCTTTCTAGTGACCTTCGTTTGGGAGAAAAATGCAAAGGTACAAGACAGCTTTTCCTTGCCAATATCTCTCTTTTGCAAAGAGCTGCGCATTGGAAAATTCAGGGCTATATCGTGTAGATGATGGCCTAACAGGAGGCTTTAAAATTTTAATTCTAGTGTCCTTCGTTTGGGAGAAAAATGCAAAGGTACAAGACAGCTTTTCCTTGCCAATATCTCTCTTTTGCAAAGAGCTGCGCATTGGAAAATTCATGGCTATGCCGTGTAGATGATGGTCTAACAGGAGGCTTTAAAATTTTCTTTCTAGTGTCCTTCGTTTGGGAGAAAAATGCAATGGTACAAGACAGCTTTTCCTTGCCAATATCTCTCTTTTGCAAAGAGCTGCGCATTGGAAAATTCAGGGCTATGTCGTGTAGATGATGGCCTAACAGGAGGCTTTAAAATTTTCTTTCTAGTGTCCTTCGTTTGGGAGAAAAATGCAAAGGTACAAGACAGCTTTTCCTTGCCAATATCTCTCTTTTGCAAAGAGCTACGCATTGGAAAATTCAGGGCTATGTCGTGTAGATGATGGCCTAACAGGAGGCTTTAAAATTTTCTTTCTAGTGACCTTCGTTTGGGAGAAAAATGCAAAGGTACAAGACAGCTTTTCCTTGCCAATATCTCTCTTTTGCATAGAGCTGCGCATTGGAAAATTCAGGGCTATGTCGTGTAGATAATGGCCTAACAGGAGGCTTTAAAATTTTAATTCTAGTGTCCTTCGTTTGGGAGAAAAATGCAAAGGTACAAGATAGCTTTTCCTTGCCAATATCTCTCTTTTGCAAAGAGCTGCGCATTGGAAAATTCATGGCTATGCCGTGTAGATGATGGCCTAACAGGAGGCTTTAAAATTTTCTTTCTAGTGTCCTTCGTTTGGGAGAAAAATGCAATGGTACAAGACAGCTTTTCCTTGCGAATATCTCTCTTTTGCAAAGAGCTACGCATTGGAAAATTCAGGGCTATGTCGTGTAGATGATGGCCTAACAGGAGGCTTTAAAATTTTCTTTCTAGTGACCTTCGTTTGGGAGAAAAATGCAAAGGTACAAGACAGCTTGTCCTTGCCAATATCTCTCTTTTGCAAAGAGCTGCGCATTGGAAAATTCAGGGCTATATCGTGTAGATGATGGCCTAACAGGAGGCTTTAAAATTTTAATTCTAGTGTCCTTCGTTTGGGAGAAAAATGCAAAGGTACAAGACAGCTTTTCCTTGCCAATATCTCTCTTTTGCAAAGAGCTGCGCATTGGAAAATTCATGGCTATGCCGTGTAGATGATGGTCTAACAGGAGGCTTTAAAATTTTCTTTCTAGTGTCCTTCGTTTGGGAGAAAAATGCAAAGGTACAAGACAGCTTTTCCTTGCCAATATCTCTCTTTTGCAAAGAGCTGCGCATTGGAAAATTCAGGGCTATATCGTGTAGATGATGGCCTAACAGGAGGCTTTAAAATTTTAATTCTAGTGTCCTTCGTTTGGGAGAAAAATGCAAAGGTACAAGACAGCTTTTCCTTGCCAATATCTCTCTTTTGCAAAGAGCTGCGCATTGGAAAATTCATGGCTATGCCGTGTAGATGATGGTCTAACAGGAGGCTTTAAAATTTTCTTTCTAGTGTCCTTCGTTTGGGAGAAAAATGCAATGGTACAAGACAGCTTTTCCTTGCCAATATCTCTCTTTTGCAAAGAGCTGCGCATTGGAAAATTCAGGGCTATGTCGTGTAGATGATGGCCTAACAGGAGGCTTTAAAATTTTCTTTCTAGTGTCCTTCGTTTGGGAGAAAAATGCAAAGGTACAAGACAGCTTTTCCTTGCCAATATCTCTCTTTTGCAAAGAGCTACGCATTGGAAAATTCAGGGCTATGTCGTGTAGATGATGGCCTAACAGGAGGCTTTAAAATTTTCTTTCTAGTGACCTTCGTTTGGGAGAAAAATGCAAAGGTACAAGACAGCTTTTCCTTGCCAATATCTCTCTTTTGCATAGAGCTGCGCATTGGAAAATTCAGGGCTATGTCGTGTAGATAATGGCCTAACAGGAGGCTTTAAAATTTTAATTCTAGTGTCCTTCGTTTGGGAGAAAAATGCAAAGGTACAAGATAGCTTTTCCTTGCCAATATCTCTCTTTTGCAAAGAGCTGCGCATTGGAAAATTCATGGCTATGCCGTGTAGATGATGGCCTAACAGGAGGCTTTAAAATTTTCTTTCTAGTGTCCTTCGTTTGGGAGAAAAATGCAATGGTACAAGACAGCTTTTCCTTGCCAATATCTCTCTTTTGCAAAGAGCTACGCATTGGAAAATTCAGGGCTATGTCGTGTAGATGATAGCCTAACAGGAGGCTTTAAAATTTTATTTCTAGTGACCTTCGTTTGGGAGAAAAATGCAAAGGTACAAGACAGCTTGTCCTTGCCAATATCTCTCTTTTGCAAAGAGCTGCGCATTGGAAAATTCAGGGCTATGTCGTGTAGATGATAGCCTAACAGGAGGCTTTAAAATTTTAATTCTAGTGTCCTTCGTTTGGGAGAAAAATGCAAAGGTACAAGACAGCTTTTCCTTGCCAATATCTCTCTTTTGCAAAGAGCTGCGCATTGGAAAATTCAGGGCTATGTCGTGTAGATGATGGCCTAACAGGAGGCTTTAAAATTTTCTTTCTAGTGTCCTTCGTTTGGGAGAAAAATGCAAAGGTACAAGACAGCTTTTCCTTGCCAATATCTCTCTTTTGCAAAGAGCTACGCATTGGAAAATTCAGGGCTATATCGTGTAGATGATGGCCTAACAGGAGGCTTTAAAATTTTCTTTCTAGTGTCCTTCGTTTAAGAGAAAAATGCAAAGGTACAAGACAGCTTTTCCTTGCCAATATCTCTCTTTTGCAAAGAGCTACGCATTGGAAAATTCAGGGCTATGTCGTGTAGATGATGGCCTAACAAGAGGCTTTAAAATTTTCTTTCTAGTGACCTTCGTTTGGGAGAAAAATGCAAAGGTACAAGACAGCTTTTCCTTGCCAATATCTCTCTTTTGCAAAGAGCTACGCATTGGAAAATTTAGGGCTATGTCGTGTAGATGATGGCCTAACAGGAGGCTTTAAAATTTTCTTTCTAGTGACCTTCGTTTGGGAGAAAAATGCAAAGGTACAAGACAGCTTTTCCTTGCCAATATCTCTCTTTTGCAAAGAGCTGCGCATTGGAAAATTCATGGCTATGCCGTGTAGATGATGGCCTAACAGGAGGCTTTAAAATTTTCTTTCTAGTGTCCTTCGTTTGGGAGAAAAATGCAATGGTACAAGACAGCTTTTCCTTGCGAATATCTCTCTTTTGCAAAGAGCTACGCATTGGAAAATTCAGGGCTATGTCGTGTAGATGATGGCCTAACAGGAGGCTTTAAAATTTTCTTTCTAGTGACCTTCGTTTGGGAGAAAAATGCAAAGGTACAAGACAGCTTGTCCTTGCCAATATCTCTCTTTTGCAAAGAGCTGCGCATTGGAAAATTCAGGGCTATGTCGTGTAGATGATGGCCTAACAGGAGGCTTTAAAATTTTAATTCTAGTGTCCTTCGTTTGGGAGAAAAATGCAAAGGTACAAGACAGCTTTTCCTTGCCAATATCTCTCTTTTGCAAAGAGCTGCGCATTGGAAAATTCAGGGCTATGTCGTGTAGATGATGGCCTAACAGGAGGCTTTAAAATTTTCTTTCTAGTGTCCTTCGTTTGGGAGAAAAATGCAAAGGTACAAGACAGCTTTTCCTTGCCAATATCTCTCTTTTGCAAAGAGCTGCGCATTGGAAAATTCAGGGCTATATCGTGTAGATGATGGCCTAACAGGAGGCTTTAAAATTTTAATTCTAGTGTCCTTCGTTTGGGAGAAAAATGCAAAGGTACAAGACAGCTTTTCCTTGCCAATATCTCTCTTTTGCAAAGAGCTGCGCATTGGAAAATTCATGGCTATGCCGTGTAGATGATGGTCTAACAGGAGGCTTTAAAATTTTCTTTCTAGTGTCCTTCGTTTGGGAGAAAAATGCAATGGTACAAGACAGCTTTTCCTTGCCAATATCTCTCTTTTGCAAAGAGCTACGCATTGGAAAATTCAGGGCTATGTCGTGTAGATGATGGCCTAACAGGCGGCTTTAAAATTTTCTTTCTAGTGTCCTTCGTTTGGGAGAAAAATGCAAAGGTACAAGACAGCTTTTCCTTGCCAATATCTCTCTTTTGCAAAGAGCTACGCATTGGAAAATTCAGGGCTATGTCGTGTAGATGATGGCCTAACAGGAGGCTTTAAAATTTTCTTTCTAGTGACCTTCGTTTGGGAGAAAAATGCAAAGGTACAAGACAGCTTTTCCTTGCCAATATCTCTCTTTTGCATAGAGCTGCGCATTGGAAAATTCAGGGCTATGTCGTGTAGATAATGGCCTAACAGGAGGCTTTAAAATTTTAATTCTAGTGTCCTTCGTTTGGGAGAAAAATGCAAAGGTACAAGATAGCTTTTCCTTGCCAATATCTCTCTTTTGCAAAGAGCTGCGCATTGGAAAATTCATGGCTATGCCGTGTAGATGATGGCCTAACAGGAGGCTTTAAAATTTTCTTTCTAGTGTCCTTCGTTTGGGAGAAAAATGCAATGGTACAAGACAGCTTTTCCTTGCCAATATCTCTCTTTTGCAAAGAGCTACGCATTGGAAAATTCAGGGCTATGTCGTGTAGATGATGGCCTAACAGGAGGCTTTACAATTTTCTTTCTAGTGACCTTCGTTTGGGAGAAAAATGCAAAGGTACAAGACAGCTTGTCCTTGCCAATATCTCTCTTTTGCAAAGAGCTGCGCATTGGAAAATTCAGGGCTATGTCGTGTAGATGATGGCCTAACAGGAGGCTTTAAAATTTTCTTTCTAGTGTCCTTCGTTTGGGAGAAAAATGCAAAGGTACAAGACAGCTTTTCCTTGCCAATATCTCTCTTTTGCAAAGAGCTACGCATTGGAAAATTCAGGGCTATGTCGTGTAGATGATGGCCTAACAGGAGGCTTTAAAAATTTCTTTCTAGTGACCTTCGTTTGGGAGAAAAATGCAAAGGTACAAGACAGCTTTTCCTTGCCAATATCTCTCTTTTGCAAAGAGCTGCGCATTGGAAAATTCAGGGCTATGTCGTGTAGATAATGGCCTAACAGGAGGCTTTAAAATTTTAATTCTAGTGTCCTTCGTTTGGGAGAAAAATGCAAAGGTACAAGATAGCTTTTCCTTGCCAATATCTCTCTTTTGCAAAGAGCTGCGCATTGGAAAATTCATGGCTATGCCGTGTAGATGATGGCCTAACAGGAGGCTTTAAAATTTTCTTTCTAGTGTCCTTCGTTTGGGAGAAAAATGCAATGGTACAAGACAGCTTTTCCTTGCCAATATCTCTCTTTTGCAAAGAGCTACGCATTGGAAATTTCAGGGATATGTCGTGTAGATGATGGCCTAACAGGAGGCTTTAAAATTTTCTTTCTAGTGACCTTCGTTTGGGAGAAAAATGCAAAGGTACAAGACAGCTTTTCCTTGCCAATATCTCTCTTTTGCAAAGAGCTACGCATTGGAAAATTCAGGGCTATGTCGTGTAGATGATGGTCTAACAGGAGGCTTTAAAATTTTCTTTCTAGTGACCTTCGTTTGGGAGAAAAATGCAAAGGTACAAGACAGCTTGTCCTTGCCAATATCTCTCTTTTGCAAAGAGCTGCGCATTGGAAAATTCAGGGCTATGTCGTGTAGATGATGGCCTAACAGGAGGCTTTAAAATTTTAATTCTAGTGTCCTTCGTTTGGGAGAAAAATGCAAAGGTACAAGACAGCTTTTCCTTGCCAATATCTCTCTTTTGCAAAGAGCTGCGCATTGGAAAATTCATGGCTATGCCGTGTAGATGATGGTCTAAACAGGAGGCTTTAAAATTTTCTTTCTAGTGTCCTTCGTTTGGGAGAAAAATGCAAAGGTACAAGACAGCTTTTCCTTGCCAATATCTCTCTTTTGCAAAGAGCTGCGCATTGGAAAATTCAGGGCTATGTCGTGTAGATGATGGCCTAACAGGAGGCTTTAAAATTTTCTTTCTAGTGACCTTCGTTTGGGAGAAAAATGCAAAGGTACAAGACAGCTTTTCCTTGCCAATATCTCTCTTTTGCAAAGAGCTGCGCATTGGAAAATTCAGGGCTATGTCGTGTAGATGATGGCCTAACAGGAGGCTTTAAAATTTTCTTTCTAGTGTCCTTCGTTTGGGAGAAAAATGCAAAGGTACAAGACAGCTTTTCCTTGCCAATATCTCTCTTTTGCAAAGAGCTACGCATTGGAAAATTCAGGGCTATGTCGTGTAGATGATGGCTTAACAGGAGGCTTTAAAATTTTCTTTCTAGTGACCTTCGTTTGGGAGAAAAATGCAAAGGTACAAGACAGCTTTTCCTTGCCAATATCTCTCTTTTGCAAAGAGCTGCGCATTGGAAAATTCAGGGCTATATCGTGTAGATGATGGCCTAACAGGAGGCTTTAAAATTTCAATTCTAGTGTCCTTCGTTTGGGAGAAAAATGCAAAGGTACAAGACAGCTTTTCCTTGCCAATATCTCTCTTTTGCAAAGAGCTGCGCATTGGAAAATTCATGGCTATGCCGTGTAGATGATGGTCTAACAGGAGGCTTTAAAATTTTCTTTCTAGTGTCCTTCGTTTGGGAGAAAAATGCAATGGTACAAGACAGCTTTTCCTTGCCAATATCTCTCTTTTGCAAAGAGCTGCGCATTGGAAAATTCAGGGCTATGTCGTGTAGATGATGGCCTAACAGGAGGCTTTAAAATTTTCTTTCTAGTGAACTTCGTTTGTGAGAAAAATGCAAAGGTACAAGACAGCTTTTCCTTGCCAATATCTCTCTTTTGCAAAGAGCTGCGCATTGGAAAATTCAGGGCTATGTCGTGTAGATGATGGCCTAACAGGAGGCTTTAAAATTTTCTTTCTAGTGTCCTTCGTTTGGGAGAAAAATGCAATGGTACAAGACAGCTTTTCCTTGCCAATATCTCTCTTTTGCAAAGAGCTGCGCATTGGAAAATTCAGGGCTATGTCGTGTAGATGATGGTCTAACAGGAGGCTTTAAAATTTTCTTTCTAGTGTCCTTCGTTTGGGAGAAAAATGCAATGGTACAAGACAGCTTTTCCTTGCCAATATCTCTCTTTTGCAAAGAGCTGGGCTTTGGAAAATTCAGGGCTATGTCGTGTAGATGATGGCCTAACAGGAGGCTTTAAATTTTTCTTTCTAGTGTCCTTCGTTTGGGAGAAAAATGCAATGGTACAATACAGCTTTTCCTTGCCAATATCTCTCTTTTGCAAAGAGCTGCGCATTGGAAAATTCAGGGCTATGTCGTGTAGATGATGGCCTAACAGGAGGCTTTAAAATTTTCTTTCTAGTGTCCTTCGTTTGGGAGAAAAATGCAAAGGTACAAGACAGCTTTTCCTTGCCAATATCTCTCTTTTGCAAAGAGCTGCGCATTGGAAAATTCAGGGCTATATCGTGTAGATGATGGCCTAACAGGAGGCTTTAAAATTTTAATTCTAGTGTCCTTCGTTTTGGAGAAAAATGCAAAGGTACAAGACAGCTTTTCCTTGCCAATATCTCTCTTTTGCAAAGAGCTGGGCTTTGGAAAATTCAGGGCTATGTCGTGTAGATGATGGCCTAACAGGAGGCTTTAAAATTTTCTTTCTAGTGTCCTTCGTTTGGGAGAAAAATGCAAAGGTACAAGACAGCTTTTCCTTGCCAATATCTCTCTTTTGCAAAGAGCTACGCATTGGAAAATTCAGGTCTATGTCGTGTAGATGATGGCCTAACAGGAGGCTTTAAAATTTTCTTTCTAGTGACCTTCGTTTGGGAGAAAAATGCAAAGGTACAAGACAGCTTTTCCTTGCCAATATCTCTCTTTTGCATAGAGCTGCGCATTGGAAAATTCAGGGCTATGTCGTGTAGATGATGGCCTAACAGGAGGCTTTAAAATTTTAATTCTAGTGTCCTTCGTTTGGGAGAAAAATGCAAAGGTACAAGATAGCTTTTCCTTGCCAATATCTCTCTTTTGCAAAGAGCTGCGCATTGGAAAATTCATGGCTATGCCGTGTAGATGATGGTCTAACAGGAGGCTTTAAAATTTTCTTTCTAGTGTCCTTCGTTTGGGAGAAAAATGCAATGGTACAAGACAGCTTTTCCTTGCCAATATCTCTCTTTTGCAAAGAGCTGCGCATTGGAAAATTCAGGGCTATGTCGTGTAGATGATGGCCTAACAGGAGGCTTTAAAATTTTCTTTCTAGTGTCCTTCGTTTGGGAGAAAAATGCAATGGTACAAGACAGCTTTTCCTTGCCAATATCTCTCTTTTGCAAAGAGCTGCGCATTGGAAAATTCAGGGCTATGTCGTGTAGATGATGGTCTAACAGGAGGCTTTAAAATTTTCTTTCTAGTGTCCTTCGTTTGGGAGAAAAATGCAATGGTACAAGAAAGCTTTTCCTTGCCAATATCTCTCTTTTGCAAAGAGCTGCGCATTGGAAAATTCAGGGCTATGTCGTGTAGATGATGGCCTAACAGGAGGCTTTAACATTTTCTTTCTAGTGTCCTTCGTTTGGGAGAAAAATGCAATGGTACAAGACAGCTTTTCCTTGCCAATATCTCTCTTTTGCAAAGAGCTGCGCATTGGAAAATTCAGGGCTATGTCGTGTAGATGATGGCCTAACAGGAGGCTTTAAAATTTTCTTTCTAGTGTCCTTCGTTTGGGAGAAAAATGCAAAGGTACAAGACAGCTTTTCCTTGCCAATATCTCTCTTTTGCAAAGAGCTACGCATTGGAAAATTCAGGGCTATGTCGTGTAGATGATAGCCTAACAGGAGGCTTTAAAATTTTCTTTCTAGTGACCTTCGTTTGGGAGAAAAATGCAAAGGTACAAGACAGCTTTTCCTTGCCAATATCTCTCTTTTGCAAAGAGCTGCGCATTGGAAAATTCAGGGCTATGTCGTGTAGATGATGGCCTAACAGGAGGCTTTAAAATTTTCTTTCTAGTGTCCTTCGTTTAAGAGAAAAATGCAAAGGTACAAGACAGCTTTTCCTTGCCAATATCTCTCTTTTGCAAAGAGCTACGCATTGGAAAATTCAGGGCTATGTCGTGTAGATGATGGCCTAACAAGAGGCTTTAAAATTTTCTTTCTAGTGACCTTCGTTTGGGAGAAAAATGCAAAGGTACAAGACAGCTTTTCCTTGCCAATATCTCTCTTTTGCAAAGAGCTACGCATTGGAAAATTTAGGGCTATGTCGTGTAGATGATGGCCTAACAGGAGGCTTTAAAATTTTCTTTCTAGTGACCTTCGTTTGGGAGAAAAATGCAAAGGTACAAGACAGCTTTTCCTTGCCAATATCTCTCTTTTGCAAAGAGCTGCGCATTGGAAAATTCAGGGCTATGTCGTGTAGATGATGGCCTAACAGGAGGCTTTAAAATTGTAATTCTAGTGTCCTTCGTTTGGGAGAAAAATGCAAAGGTACAAGACAGCTTTTCCTTGCCAATATCTCTCTTTTGCAAAGAGCTACGCATTGGAAAATTCAGGGCTATGTCGTGTAGATGATGGCCTAACAGGAGGCTTTAAAATTTTCTTTCTAGTGACCTTCGTTTGGGAGAAAAATGCAAAGGTACAAGACAGCTTTTCCTTG
This sequence comes from Pseudophryne corroboree, assembly GCF_028390025.1. Taxonomy (NCBI): domain Eukaryota; kingdom Metazoa; phylum Chordata; class Amphibia; order Anura; family Myobatrachidae; genus Pseudophryne; species Pseudophryne corroboree. The sequence goes on from NW_026968362.1 coordinate 66,629, forward strand.
CCAATATCTCTCTTTTGCAAAGAGCTGCGCATTGGAAAATTCAGGGCTATGTCGTGTAGATGATGGCCTAACAGGAGGCTTTAAAATTTTCTTTCTAGTGTCCTTCGTTTGGGAGAAAAATGCAATGGTACAAGACAGCTTTTCCTTGCCAATATCTCTCTTTTGCAAAGAGCTGCGCATTGGAAAATTCAGGGCTATGTCGTGTAGATGATGGCCTAACAGGAGGCTTTAAAATTTTCTTTCTAGTGACCTTCGTTTGGGAGAAAAATGCAAAGGTACAAGACAGCTTTTCCTTGCCAATATCTCTCTTTTGCAAAGAGCTGCGCATTGGAAAATTCAGGGCTATGTCGTGTAGATGATGGCCTAACAGGAGGCTTTAAAATTGTAATTCTAGTGTCCTTCGTTTGGGAGAAAAATGCAAAGGTACAAGACAGCTTTTCCTTGCCAATATCTCTCTTTTGCAAAGAGCTGCGCATTGGAAAATTCAGGGCTATATCGTGTAGATGATGGCCTAACAGGAGGCTTTAAAATTTTAATTCTAGTGTCCTTCGTTTGGGAGAAAAATGCAAAGGTACAAGACAGCTTTTCCTTGCCAATATCTCTCTTTTGCAAAGAGCTGGGCTTTGGAAAATTCAGGGCTATGTCGTGTAGATGATGGCCTAACAGGAGGCTTTAAAATTTTCTTTCTAGTGTCCTTCGTTTGGGAGAAAAATGCAAAGGTACAAGACAGCTTTTCCTTGCCAATATCTCTCTTTTGCAAAGAGCTACGCATTGGAAAATTCAGGTCTATGTCGTGTAGATGATGGCCTAACAGGAGGCTTTAAAATTTTAATTCTAGTGTCCTTCGTTTGGGAGAAAAATGCAAAGGTACAAGATAGCTTTTCCTTGCCAATATCTCTCTTTTGCAAAGAGCTGCGCATTGGAAAATTCATGGCTATGCCGTGTAGATGATGGTCTAACAGGAGGCTTTAAAATTTTCTTTCTAGTGTCCTTCGTTTGGAAGAAAAAAGCAATGGTACAAGACAGCTTTTCCTTGCCAATATCTCTCTTTTGCAAAGAGCTGCGCATTGGAAAATTCAGGGCTATGTCGTGTAGATGATGGCCTAACAGGAGGCTTTAAAATTTTCTTTCTAGTGTCCTTCGTTTGGGAGAAAAATGCAATGGTACAAGACAGCTTTTCCTTGCCAATATCTCTCTTTTGCAAAGAGCTGCGCATTGGAAAATTCAGGGCTATGTCGTGTAGATGATGGTCTAACAGGAGGCTTTAAAATTTTCTTTCTAGTGTCCTTCGTTTGGGAGAAAAATGCAAAGGTACAAGACAGCTTTTCCTTGCCAATATCTCTCTTTTGCAAAGAGCTACGCATTGGAAAATTCAGGGCTATGTCGTGTAGATGATAGCCTAACAGGAGGCTTTAAAATTTTCTTTCTAGTGACCTTCGTTTGGGAGAAAAATGCAAAGGTACAAGACAGCTTTTCCTTGCCAATATCTCTCTTTTGCAAAGAGCTGCGCATTGGAAAATTCAGGGCTATGTCGTGTAGATGATGGTCTAACAGGAGGCTTTAAAATTTTCTTTCTAGTGTCCTTCGTTTAAGAGAAAAATGCAAAGGTACAAGACAGCTTTTCCTTGCCAATATCTCTCTTTTGCAAAGAGCTACGCATTGGAAAATTCAGGGCTATGTCGTGTAGATGATGGCCTAACAAGAGGCTTTAAAATTTTCTTTCTAGTGACCTTCGTTTGGGAGAAAAATGCAAAGGTACAAGACAGCTTTTCCTTGCCAATATCTCTCTTTTGCAAAGAGCTGCGCATTGGAAAATTCATGGCTATGCCGTGTAGATGATGGTCTAACAGGAGGCTTTAAAATTTTCTTTCTAGTGTCCTTCGTTTGGGAGAAAAATGCAATGGTACAAGACAGCTTTTCCTTGCCAATATCTCTCTTTTGCAAAGAGCTGCGCATTGGAAAATTCAGGGCTATGTCGTGTAGATGATGGCCTAACAGGAGGCTTTAAAATTTTCTTTCTAGTGTCCTTCGTTTGGGAGAAAAATGCAATGGTACAAGACAGCTTTTCCTTGCCAATATCTCTCTTTTGCAAAGAGCTGCGCATTGGAAAATTCAGGGCTATGTCGTGTAGATGATGGTCTAACAGGAGGTTTAAAATTTTCTTTCTAGTGTCCTTCGTTTGGGAGAAAAATGCAAAGGTACAAGACAGCTTTTCCTTGCCAATATCTCTCTTTTGCAAAGAGCTACGCATTGGAAAATTCAGGGCTATGTCGTGTAGATGATAGCCTAACAGGAGGCTTTAAAATTTTCTTTCTAGTGACCTTCGTTTGGGAGAAAAATGCAAAGGTACAAGACAGCTTTTCCTTGCCAATATCTCTCTTTTGCAAAGAGCTGCGCATTGGAAAATTCAGGGCTATGTCGTGTAGATGATGGTCTAACAGGAGGCTTTAAAATTTTCTTTCTAGTGTCCTTCGTTTAAGAGAAAAATGCAAAGGTACAAGACAGCTTTTCCTTGCCAATATCTCTCTTTTGCAAAGAGCTACGCATTGGAAAATTCAGGGCTATGTCGTGTAGATGATGGCCTAACAAGAGGCTTTAAAATTTTCTTTCTAGTGACCTTCGTTTGGGAGAAAAATGCAAAGGTACAAGACAGCTTTTCCTTGCCAATATCTCTCTTTTGCAAAGAGCTACGCATTGGAAAATTTAGGGCTATGTCGTGTAGATGATGGCCTAACAGGAGGCTTTAAAATTTTCTTTCTAGTGACCTTCGTTTGGGAGAAAAATGCAAAGGTACAAGACAGCTTTTCCTTGCCAATATCTCTCTTTTGCAAAGAGCTGCTCATTGGAAAATTCAGGGCTATGTCGTGTAGATGATGGCCTAACAGGAGGCTTTAAAATTGTAATTCTAGTGTCCTTCGTTTGGGAGAAAAATGCAAAGGTACAAGACAGCTTTTCCTTGCCAATATCTCTCTTTTGCAAAGAGCTACGCATTGGAAAATTCAGGGCTATGTCGTGTAGATGATGGCCTAACAGGAGGCTTTAAAATTTTCTTTCTAGTGACCTTCGTTTGGGAGAAAAATGCAAAGGTACAAGACAGCTTTTCCTTGCCAATATCTCTCTTTTGCAAAGAGCTGCGCATTGGAAAATTCAGGGCTATGTCGTGTAGATGATGGCCTAACAGGAGGCTTTAAAATTTTCTTTCTAGTGTCCTTCGTTTGGGAGAAAAATGCAATGGTACAAGACAGCTTTTCCTTGCCAATATCTCTCTTTTGCAAAGAGCTGCGCATTGGAAAATTCAGGGCTATGTCGTGTAGATGATGGCCTAACAGGAGGCTTTAAAATTTTCTTTCTAGTGACCTTCGTTTGGGAGAAAAATGCAAAGGTACAAGACAGCTTTTCCTTGCCAATATCTCTCTTTTGCAAAGAGCTGCGCATTGGAAAATTCAGGGCTATGTCGTGTAGATGATGGCCTAACAGGAGGCTTTAAAATTGTAATTCTAGTGTCCTTCGTTTGGGAGAAAAATGCAAAGGTACAAGACAGCTTTTCCTTGCCAATATCTCTCTTTTGCAAAGAGCTGCGCATTGGAAAATTCAGGGCTATGTCGTGTAGATGATGGTCTAACAGGAGGCTTTAAAATTTTCTTTCTAGTGTCCTTCGTTTGGGAGAAAAATGCAATGGTACAAGACAGCTTTTCCTTGCCAATATCTCTCTTTTGCAAAGAGCTGAGCATTGGAAAATTCAGGGCTATGTCGTGTAGATGATGGCCTAACAGGAGGCTTTAAAATTTTCTTTCTAGTGTCCTTCGTTTGGGAGAAAAATGCAAAGGTATAAGACAGCTTTTCCTTGCCAATATCTCTCGTTTGCAAAGAGCTGCGCATTGGAAAATTCAGGGCTATATCGTGTAGATGATGGCCTAACAGGAGGCTTTAAAATTTTAATTCTAGTGTCCTTCGTTTGGGAGCAAAATGCAATGGTACAAGACAGCTTTTCCTTGCCAATATCTCTCTTTTGCAAAGAGCTGCGCATTGGAAAATTCAGGGCTATGTCGTGTAGATGATGGTCTAACAGGAGGCTTTAAAATTTTCTTTCTAGTGTCCTTCGTTTGGGAGAAAAATGCAATGGTACAATACAGCTTTTCCTTGCCAATATCTCTCTTTTGCAAAGAGCTGCGCATTGGAAAATTCAGGGCTATGTCGTGTAGATGATGGCCTAACAGGAGGCTTTAAAATTTTCTTTCTAGTGTCCTTCGTTTGGGAGAAAAATGCAAAGGTACAAGACAGCTTTTCCTTGCCAATATCTCTCTTTTGCAAAGAGCTGCGCATTGGAAAATTCAGGGCTATATCGTGTAGATGATGACCTAACAGGAGGCTTTAAAATTTTAATTCTAGTGTCCTTCGTTTGGGAGAAAAATGCAAAGGTACAAGACAGCTTTTCCTTGCCAATATCTCTCTTTTGCAAAGAGCTGCGCATTGGAAAATTCATGGCTATGCCGTGTAGATGATGGTCTAACAGGAGGCTTTAAAATTTTCTTTCTAGTGTCCTTCGTTTGGGAGAAAAATGCAATGGTACAAGACAGCTTTTCCTTGCCAATATCTCTCTTTTGCAAAGAGCTGCGCATTGGAAAATTCAGGGCTATGTCGTGTAGATGATGGCCTAACAGGAGGCTTTAAAATTTTCTTTCTAGTGTCCTTCGTTTGGGAGAAAAATGCAAAGGTACAAGACAGCTTTTCCTTGCCAATATCTCTCTTTTGCAAAGAGCTACGCATTGAAAAATTCAGGGCTATGTCGTGTAGATGATAGCCTAACAGGAGGCTTTAAAATTTTCTTTCTAGTGACCTTCGTTTGGGAGAAAAATGCAAAGGTACAAGACAGCTTTTCCTTGCCAATATCTCTCTTTTGCAAAGAGCTGCGCATTGGAAAATTCAGGGCTATGTCGTGTAGATGATGGCCTAACAGGAGGCTTTAACATTTTCTTTCTAGTGTCCTTCGTTTAAGAGAAAAATGCAAAGGTACAAGACAGCTTTTCCTTGCCAATATCTCTCTTTTGCAAAGAGCTACGCATTGGAAAATTCAGGGCTATGTCGTGTAGATGATGGCCTAACAAGAGGCTTTAAAATTTTCTTTCTAGTGACCTTCGTTTGGGAGAAAAATGCAAAGGTACAAGACAGCTTTTCCTTGCCAATATCTCTCTTTTGCAAAGAGCTACGCATTGGAAAATTTAGGGCTATGTCGTGTAGATGATGGCCTAACAGGAGGCTTTAAAATTTTCTTTCTAGTGACCTTCGTTTGGGAGAAAAATGCAAAGGTACAAGACAGCTTTTCCTTGCCAATATCTCTCTTTTGCAAAGAGCTGCGCATTGGAAAATTCAGGGCTATGTCGTGTAGATGATGGCCTAACAGGAGGCTTTAAAATTTTCTTTCTAGTGTCCTTCGTTTGGGAGAAAAATGCAATGGTACAAGACAGCTTTTCCTTGCCAATATCTCTCTTTTGCAAAGAGCTGCGCATTGGAAAATTCAGGGCTATGACGTGTAGATGATGGCCTAACAGGAGGCTTTAAAATTTTCTTTCTAGTGTCCTTCGTTTGGGAGAAAAATGCAAAGGTACAAGACAGCTTTTCCTTGCCAATATCTCTCGTTTGCAAAGAGCTGCGCATTGGAAAATTCAGGGCTATGTCGTGTAGATGATGGCCTAACAGGAGGCTTTAAAATTTTCTTTCTAGTGTCCTTCGTTTGGGAGAAAAATGCAAAGGTACAAGACAGCTTTTCCTTGCCAATATCTCTCTTTTGCAAAGAGCTACGCATTGGAAAATTCAGGGCTATGTCGTGTAGATGATGGCTTAACAGGAGGCTTTAAAATTTTCTTTCTAGTGACCTTCGTTTGGGAGAAAAATGCAAAGGTACAAGACAGCTTTTCCTTGCCAATATCTCTCTTTTGCAAAGAGCTGCGCATTGGAAAATTCAGGGCTATATCGTGTAGATGATGGCCTAACAGGAGGCTTTAAAATTTTAATTCTAGTGTCCTTCGTTTGGGAGAAAAATGCAAAGGTACAAGACAGCTTTTCCTTGCCAATATCTCTCTTTTGCAAAGAGCTGCGCATTGGAAAATCCAGGGCTATGTCGTGTAGATGATGGCCTAACAGGAGGCTTTAAAATTTTCTTTCTAGTGTCCTTCGTTTGGGAGAAAAATGCAAAGGTACAAGACAGCTTTTCCTTGCCAATATCTCTCTTTTGCAAAGAGCTACGCATTGGAAAATTCAGGGCTATGTCGTGTAGATGATGGCCTAACAGGAGGCTTTAAAATTTTCTTTCTAGTGACCTTCGTTTGGGAGAAAAATGCAAAGGTACAAGACAGCTTTTCCTTGCCAATATCTCTCTTTTGCAAAGAGCTACGCATTGGAAAATTCAGGGCTATGTCGTGTAGATGATGGCCTAACAGGAGGCTTTAAAATTTTCTTTCTAGTGACCTTCGTTTGGGAGAAAAATGCAAAGGTACAAGACAGCTTTTCCTTGCCAATATCTCTCTTTTGCAAAGAGCTGCGCATTGGAAAATTCAGGGCTATGTCGTGTAGATGATGGCCTAACAGGAGGCTTTAAAATTTTCTTTCTAGTGTCCTTCGTTTGGGAGAAAAATGCAATGGTACAAGACAGCTTTTCCTTGCCAATATCTCTCTTTTGCAAAGAGCTGCGCTTTGGAAAATTCAGGGCTATGTCGTGTAGATGATGGCCTAACAGGAGGCTTTAAAATTTTCTTTCTAGTGGTAGAGTTAATTTTGACTGTGTAGTGTACTCACAGAGGACCTACCGCCCGTCCCCTCCTCGCATCTGAGCAGCAGGTCAGGCTCTTATTTTCTTTTTAATCAGGAGAGGCCGAGTGAACTGTGAGCAGGGGGGCAGAGCTACATGGGACCAAGAGGGGCTGCTGTGCTGTCAGAGAGGGAGAGGAAGCGAGAGATGAAGCTACTGCAAAACCCCTAGCTGATTGTGAGGTGCCGGGTTGAAGGGTGATGTGATCACCCTTCTCCCTCGCTGCCGCTGGGGACCGCATCTAGGCTTCCTCCATCGAGGGCATGCGGCGCAGCAGTGGGCAGCGTGTAATGAGTTTGTCTGACTCATTATACTGCTGCCTGTTGTGGACACCTCCGTCCGTACGGACTGGTGTACATGCCCAGCACAGAGGTGACAGTGTTGGTGGAAGTGCTGCCCAGTTCTGACCCTGCAGGCCTCCCTGATCTGACTGCGGCCGCTGCTACTGCTGCGGCCCGAAACCCCTGCCGGTCCCCTCCATAGACTTCTGCCTGTCCAGCGCTGAGGGACTAGGGGTATCCCAGCTGCGGGAAGGGTATGTCTCTGGCTTTCTCTCCGGCAGGGGAAGGTGACAGCGGCGGAGGAAGTGTTGCCCACCTCAGACACTGCAGGCCTCCCCGATCCAGCTGCGGCCACAGCTGATGCTGCCAGAACCCCCTGCTGGTCTCCTTTGTTGACTGCCGCATGGCCAGTGCTGAAGTACTGGGGGTAGGCCAGCTACGGGAAGAGTGTCTCTGCCTCGGGCTCTCTCTCTCTGTCAGGGGAAGGAAGGGCTGATTCTCTGGCACAACAGGGAGGGCTAGGCTGCAGGAACACAGCACTGGAAGAAACAGGAGGCCGAACTCATGACCAAAAAGTGAGCAGTGCAGTGATCAGCCCCCTAGTCTTTCCCTCTCTCTGGGTGCAGAGCTGTATTCTACAGAGAGAGCTGGGATGGGAAGAAGGGGAACGGCACCTGACACACACATACACGCGCGGCACCTGACACACACATACACGCGCAACACCTGACACACACACATACACGTGCGGCACCTGACACACACACACACGTAGCATCAGACACAATAAAATAAACATGCAGCACCTGACCCACACATACACGCGCAACACCTGACACACACACATACACGTGCGGCACCTGACACACACACGTAGCATCAGACACAATAAAATAAACATGCAGCACCTGACCCACACATACACGCGCAACACCTGACACACACACATATACACGTGCGGCACCTGACACACACACACGTACCATCAGACACAATAAAATAAACATGCAGCACCTGACACATGCATATACACGCAGCACCTGACACATGCATATACACGCAGCACCTGACACATGCATATACACGCAGCACCTGACACATGCATATACACGCAGCACCTGACACATGCATATACACGCAGCACCTGACACATACATATACACGCACACCATCAGACACACACATACACACGCAGTGCCTTACTCACACACACATAGACACGTGCAGCACCTGAGGCACACACATGTACACGCGCAGCACCTGACGCACACTCATGTACACACGCAGCACCTGACGCACACTCATGTACACGCGCAGCACCTAATGCACACTCATGTACACGCGCAGCACCTGACGCACACTCATGTACACGCGCATCACCTGACACAGACATACGTATTCATGCACAGCACCAGACATACACTTGTACACATGCGGAGCACCTGATACTCACACACATATACACCCGCAACACCTGACACACACACACGTGCGGCAGCTGACGCATACACACGCACCATCAGACACACTCATATATACACGCAGCACCTGACACACACATACACACAGGAGCTGACACACACATACACAGGCAGCACCTGACACACACACACATATACACGCGCAGCACCTGACACCACGCACTCACACGTACAAGCAATGCATTTCACGCCTACCTCCAGCCTCAGTTACAGGCTGCTGCCGCCTACCCCCCTCCCTGCATCAGCTGCAAAGGCAGCAAAATATTTTGACCAAAGTCTAAAGGCCCGTACACATTAAACAATGTCGCTCTGTGAGCTACATCGTCTAATGTTTCCCCTCCCGGGCCGGCCGGCGGCCGACTGTACACACTGAGCGATATGACCGCTCATATCGCTCAGTGACGTCACGCCCCCGCCAGCCCTGCATGAAGGTCGTGGACGACAGTCCACATCCTTCCTGCATGCCCTACCGACAGCGAAGATTGTTGCCGACCCGCGGGGCCGCGCATCGTTTGTCGCTGGCTGCATACACACTTAACGATAAAATGAGCGACGTCGCTCATTAAATCGTTAAGTGTGTACGGACCTTAAACAATTTGGTTTGGTTAATAAAATAATTTTGCACAGAACAGTGATGTTATACGAACATTTTCATTAAACATTTAAAAAATCAAATGTTTATTCTTACAGTGAAATTTTACATTTCTGAATAAAAAAAATAAATAAAAAAAAAGCGATGAAATTCCATAGACAAAAAACCTTACGGTTTCACATGTCCCATTAAGGCTTCTTAGACATGATCGAAATTTCAGAAACCTGTTGTAACTCTTCCACTCAAACTCCAAAAAGCAATGAAATTCCGATCATTAAGGCTGACGCCTTAATGGACGTGTTCCTTGCGCAATACAGATATGGTATGCCATCACAGCCTGTGGGTAAGTGCAGATTCAGCACTCTCACAGAGTGAGATTGCTGTCACTCACACAATGGTGGAGCTGCTAATTCACAGATTTGTGTGCTCATTGGAATACACACATGCAGTCTATGCAACTGAAGGTCTGAGCAGTTGGGGAATGCTTTTTCTGAAGACAGTTTCCCCACAAGGCCCTTTGGAGAGACAGAGAGAGAGTATGCCAGCACACCCCCCAGCGCTATATAACCCAGGAATAAAACAGTAACTTAATGTTTGCCCAGTAGTGCTGCTGTATGTAATTTGCGAATTATGTGCCCCCCCCCCCCCTCTTTTCAACCCTCTTGTCTAACGTGGTATAAGCAGGGTAGAGTCCAGGGAGCTTCCTCTCAGCGGTGCTGTGGAGAAAAAATGGCGCTGGTGAGTGCTGAGGGAGAAGCCCCGCCCCCTCGGAGGCGGGCTTCTGTCCCGCTTAAACTGTAAAATTGGTGGGGGCTTATACATATATAAAGTGCCCAGCTGTATATATGTTATATTTTTGCGAAAGAGGTTTATATTGCTGCCCAGGGCGCCCCCCCTGCGCCCTGCACCCTTACAGTGACCGGAGTATGTGAGGTGTATGGGAGCAAAGGCGCACAGCTGCAGTGCTGTGCGTTACCTCAGTGAAGATCATGAAGTCTTCTGCCGCCTCTGAAGTCTTCTTTTCTTCTCATACTCACCCGGCTTCTATCTTCCGGCTCTGCGAGGGGGACGGCGGCGCGTCTCTGGGACGGACGGCGAGGGTGAGATCCTGCGTACCAATCCCACTGGAGCTAATGGTGTCCAGTAGCCTAAGAAGCAGGACCTTGCAACTTAGAGAGTAGGGCTGCTTCTCTCCCCTCAGTCCCTCGATGAGGGAGTCTGTTGCCAGCAGTGCTCCCTGAAAATTAAAAACCTAACAAAATACTTTCTGTCAGAAAGCTCAGGAGAGCTCCTGAAAAGCACCCAGTCTCCACTGGGTACAGTATCAAACTGAGGTCTGGAGGAGGGGTATAGAGGGAGGAGCCAGTGCACACCCAGAACTAAAATCTTTCTTAAAGTGCCCATGTCTCCTGCGGAGCCCGTCTATCCCCATGGAGTCCCCAGCATCCTCTAGGACGTTAGAGAAAATAGGATTTTAATACCTACCGGTAAATCCTTTTCTCTTAGTCCGTAGAGGATGCTGGGCACCCGTCCCAGTGCGTACTGTGTCTGCAGTTATTAAATAGCCCTTAACTCCAGAACATTTATGTGGAGATGAAAACATCCAAGGAAGACTTGACCATCTTCCTTGGATGTTTTCCCCCTGTGTGACTGCTCTCCAGCCTCGGAGGGTTGCATCCGTGGTCCCTAGGATCCCGTCCTGGATCCCGAACCATCGCCCCTCTAGGTGGTGAGAACTGTGCAGCCACCAATGGAGTGAGATTCTGGTCTTGGAAGACAGGATTATCCTCCGGTGCATGTGTAGGTGGGATCCGGACCACTTGTCCAACAGGTCCCACTGGAACACTCTGGCATGGAACCTGCCAAACTGAATGGCCTCGTAGGCCGCAACCATCTTCCCCAGCAACTGAATGCATTGATGGATTAACACTCTTGCTGGTTTCAGAATTTGTTTGACCAGACTCTGGATCTCCAGAGCCTTTCCACTAGAAGAAAACCTCTTCTGTGTCCAGTATCACTCCCAAAAACAACAACCGCGTCATTGGGACCAACTGCGATTTTGGCAAGTTTAGGAGCCAACCATGTTGTTGAAGAACTGTCAGGGAGAGTAGATGTTTTGCACCAACTGGTCCCTGGATCTCGCCTTTATCAGGAGATCATCCAAGTACGGGATAATTGTGACTCCTTGCTTGCGAAGGAGGACCATCATTTCCGCCATCACCCTGGTGAAAATCCTCGGAGCCGTGGACAGACCAAACGGCAACGTCTGAAATTGGTAATGACAATCCTGAATTGCAAACCTCAGGTAGCTTGATGCAGTGGCTAAATGGGAACATATAAGTAGGCATCCTTTATGTCTACCAAAACCATGAAATCTCCTTTATCCCCCGGACTGGAGATCACTACCCTGAGAGATTCCATCTTGAAATTGAATTTCTTTAGGTAGAAATTAAGGGATTTCAGATTTAAGATTGGTCTGACTGAGCCGTCCGGCTTCGAGACCACGAAGAGGCTTGAATAAAAACCTTCTCCCTGCTGACTAAGGCTGATTTGAACGGTGAGGGGGGTGAATGGTGAGGGGGAACGTCTTGAAACCCCAGTTTGTACCCTTGGGACACTATTTGTAAAACCCACGAGTCCAGGTCCGAATGAATCTAGAACTGACTGAAGAGTTTTAGACGTGCCCCCCACTGGTGCGGGCTCCTGCAAGAGAGCCCCAGCGTCATGCAGTGGATTTGGCAGAAGCAGAGGACGATCTCTGCTCCTGCGATCTTGAAGAGGCTACAGACCTCTTCCCTCTTTTCCTTCCTCTACCTGCAAAGAAAGGGGAATCTTAACTTCTTGCATATCTATTGGGCCGAAATGACTGCGTCAGATAATGATGCGTCTTCATCCGTTGAGAGGGAACATAGGGCAGGAAGGATGACTTACCTGCGGGAGCTGCCGAGATCAAATTAACTAGGCCGTCGCCAAACAAGGCTTCACCTTCATAGGGAAGAGACTCCCTTTCTTCTTGGAGTCAGCATCAGCATTCCCTTGGTGAATCCACAATGCCCTCCTATCCGAGACTGCCATGAAATTGGCCCGTGAGCACTTGTGCCCGGTGTAGGATTTTTAAATATGTGTAGTTTACTGTATGCAAGGGTTTAAAACCTTTTAGGAACTGAGCTCTAAGGTGTATTACATGTAGTTTAAAAAAACAAAAAAGGTTTATTTTATGGCAGTAGTTTCCAAACTGGGGTTCTTGCACTGGTAGAATAGTTTGGTGGTCCAGGACCAATTAAAATTATTTATACTTTATTAAATTGGCAAAACCATTCCCTCACAACATAACTGAACCTGAGGATGACATGCTATAAACACAATTTACTTAATTTTATATTTTTTTCTGAATTTCTCAATAAAAAAAACTTTGGCTTAGGGGTGCCGTGAAACAAATTTTGATACTCTAGGGCAGGGGTGTCAAACCCATGGGCCGCATGCCGCCCCCAATGCATCCTTTTGTGGCCCACAGGCCGGGGTCCGGCAGGGGTCCTTTTGTGGCCCGATCACCTTGCTTAGAGCGAGGGCAGGAGAGTGCAGCCAGAGTCTTTGCTTTCTATGTGCGGCACCATCTTCCCGAAGAGATCACCGGGAAGATAGTGCCCCCTCCACTGGCTACAGCACAGGTATACTGGGGTGGGGTAGCAAACTGGGGGCCCCAATGGGCCCCTCCAGCAGTCCCTCTACCAAAACACGTCTTTTGGTGGTTTTGCGGTGTTGTTATAACTACATGGTGACGATACTGTAGCACAGAGATTTTCAACCATTTACAACTCACGTCACACAGAACAAGATTTAAATATTGACAAGGCACACTGAAATATAATGGTGATGCATGGTGCAGTATCGTGTCCTAGGATGTCATGTCGCAGCTTCTCCATAGATAACGCCTGAACAGGCCCGGTGACAGGGGGGACAAAGGGGACACTTGTTCAGGGCTCCAAGTATTAAGAACAGAAATAATGGGGCCACAGTGCCAATATTGCTTTTTAAAGTGTATCCACCAACTGCTCAATTTAAGCAGGAAAACAATTAACAGGCCAACTAAACCCTCCCCCCTCCTTTTACCCCATCATTTTGTCCAGTCCCTGTGGTCCATACTGTATTGCCATTATTATGCATGTTTCTGTGCTGACCCTTTTCTGAATGTCCCTGCCACCGCCACCGAAGAGCTGGATAGCCCAGTATGAAAACCACCTGCCGGCCTCACTGACGGTCCGAGTCAAAGGCTCCATTTTTTTTAAAGATCCCTCTGCCAAGTTAAGGGGGGGTTGAGGGGGCCCCAGAGATATCAGTGTACTGGGCCCCGAGATTTCTGTTGCTGGCCCTGACCCTCAGGGGCGTATCTACCCCTTGGCCAGGATGGCACTTGCCAGGGGCACCATCCAGCTGTGCCAACCGTGGCTAAGGGATAGAGTTCTGCAGTCTCGAAAGGGCGCTATGGCAATCAGCGTGGGACTGACCAATTAGACGGTGAGGGAAGGATACTGAAATTGTCCCAACCCTGTTACAGTTTGAAATGCCCCTCAACTGCTGTCCACTGCTTCACTCCTAGCTCTGCCCCTTTGAAATTATTAATCCCTACACCCCGGTAGGCGGAGTTCTCTAGGCCCATACTCAGGAGTCACCACTGCTGTACATTATGTGCCGGTTGAAGAGGCAGAGCGGGGAACATCAGAGAACGCCACAAATTACACAGTGGGTAAGGAGATGGCTGGAGACAGCTGCACAGCCATGCCTTGCAAGTTCGAGAGAGCTGTTGAATTTCAGCACTTCAAGTCAGAGCCTGCCCCCTGCTGCCCAAGCAGTCCGTGACAGTTAGTGTCGAGGAGGGGGGGATTTGTGCATGTGTGCTATCAGTGTGTGTGTGGGGGGGGGTGGAGGATGTGTGTGACTGTGAGGGAGCTGTCAGTGTCAGTGGGGAGAGGAGCAGGAGGGAGTTGTCAGTGTGTGGAAGTGATGAGAGTTGTCAGTACTGGGGAAATGTGTGTGTGTGTGTGTGTGTGTGTGTGTGTGTGTGTGTGTGTGTGTACTAGATTTAGGAGTGTGTGTTTGTGAGAGGTTTCAGTTGGGGAATTAGAGTTCATACAGTAATTAAATGTTTTCATATTGAGAACTACATCTCCCAGCATATACAGTGTGCTGGGGATGCTAACAAGCTTTATTTAAAAGTTTAAAAAACATTGCTTTTATGACTGCAATGGTTAAAAAGGGAGAGCTATAAATCAATTTATCAGTGAATGATCGCAGTTTGAGCTGTTACATTTTACTGAACCACCTATCCCTCCACACTCACTACCTGTCCTCAGGATATATTTACCATCCCGGCAGACGGTATACCGGCGGTCATTTGACCGATGTTGGAATCCTGACACCACTTGGGAGACTGGTGCCGGCACACAGACAGCCAACATCCCGAAGGCGAGTATTGGAGGGAGGGTTAGGACCGGGGGAGTGGGTGTTAGGGAAGGCACTAGGAGGGGGGGGGATTAGTCCTAGCTGCCACCCCCTGAGGGTTAGCCCTATCCGCCACCCCCCCCAGAGGGTTAGGATTATGTATCATGTGACTGCTGGAATCCCGAGCGCCGGATGCCATACCCAACCCCCTTTACTTTTTCAGGCATTTCTATCTCTCCTCTCTCTATGGTGTTCTGATTGCCCACTTTCCCTTGTGCTTTTCTCTCTCTCTCTCTCTCTCTCTCTCTCCTTTGTTTAGAGCATCAGTTTCTGTAGTCCACTTTATCCTTATTTTTTCCAGTGTTTCACTATCTCTCTGATGTAATGAGGATGTATGGTCTAGAGGGATCAGTAATGCATTGTACTGTATAGAGGCGTCAGGGATGTAGCGTAGGGTATAGAGGCGTCAGGGATGTAGCGTAGGTTATAGAGGCATCAGGAATGTAGCGTAGGGAATAGAGGCATCAGGGATGTAGCGTAGGGTATAGAGGCGTCAGGGATGTAGCATAGGGAATAGAGGCGTCAGGGATGTAGCGTAGGGAATAGAGGCGTCAGGGATTTAGCTTAGGGAATATAGGCATCAGGGATGTACTAGCAGGTATATAGAGGTCAGTGTACTGTATAGAGGGGTCAGTAATGCAGTGATGTTATAGAAAGGTCAGTGATGTAGTGTAGGGTATAGAGGGGTCAGTTATGTAGTGTGGGGTAAAGAGGGGTCAGTAAAGATACTAAGCTGAAGTACTTAGAACACTTCTTGAATTAAGACACAACCTGCAAGAAAAAGTATGCAATATGGGTGAAAAGGCAAATGTCAGAGGTCTGATACAAGTAACCAGCTCCACACCTTGCACCACATAGCGTTATGTTAAACTGGGATATGTTTTTTTTTGGTGTGTGTGTGTGTGTATGTGTGTGTGGGGGGGGGGGGGGTGCCAAAGGAAATTTTTGCCATTGGCTCCTTTGGTCTAGAACCAGCCCTGATCACAAAATATTTTTGTCTAAGCAGACTGGACACTGATCAGCGTTGGCTCATTCTCAGCCCCCCGCCCAGCCTCTGCTGCCAACAGACTGCTATTAGCTAGTTAACCTTCTGCCTTCCCTATCTATGACACAGACTGCTGCTAATGCTACCAGACTGTTCCCAGTGGCTTCACACCAACAGTGAATCCCAGCCGATGATGTAGGGCAGCGTGTGGGGGAGGGGGTCAGTTGCTGTGGCTCCAACATGGTAACCGCCAATGGACTGCAATGCTTTATCGAAAGGGGGGGCGCCAGTCCCTTACTTTGCCAGGGGCGCTTGGACCCCTAGCTACACCTCTGTTGACCCTAACCGATACCCCTAAACTAACCATAATTCCTGCAGTAAAAATCCATGTTTCTATGTATATAGGGGGTCATTCCGAGTTGATCGCATGCTGCCGTTGTTCGCTGCGTAGCAATCAGTTGAAAAAAAATGGCTAATCTGTGCATGCGCATGCTCCGTAATGTGCATGCGCATCGTACGGGTACAAAGTCCATTGTGGTTTTGCACTAGTTCTAGCGATTATTCCAATCACAGAACAGGCCACAAGGAGATTGACAGAAAGAGGGCGTTTCTGGGTGTCAACTGACCGTTTTCAGGGAGTGCTTGGAAAAATGCAGGCGTGGCAGAAGAAATGCAGACGTGGCTGGGCATTCGCTGGATGGGTGTGTGACATCAAAAGCCGTCCCTCGGTTGTTAGAATCAACGCACACGAAGTGTAACTACAGTGCTGGTCTTATTTTGAAACGATTTTGCAGGCGCTCTGCTGCTCAAGTGTTCGCACTTCTCCAAAGTGAATATACACTCTCCAGTGGGCAGCGACAATGCGTTTGCATGGCTGCTAAAAACTGCTAGCGAGCAATCAACTCAGAATGACCCCCATAGTGTATTGCAAGAAAATATCTGTAAATCCAATGGTACCGTAAGTGTGGTATATACTCGCACTTCTTTGCGGGGTGAGAACATCTCCCCTAAGTGAAGTCAGCCCTATGAATAGAGTTTGTGTGATCCCTGTGCAGCAGTCACAGAAAGGGTTCATCTCTGCAGTTTGTCACTCAAATTACATTGCTGCATTTTTTCTAGAAGTGGATCTGAGAGCTGTTACCCGCAGACCAGCTACAATAATTATCCTGGGTACTCACTAGACCAGTGGTTCTCAAACTGCACCCTGGGGTGCCTCAGGACACTTGCAGGGGTGCCTTGGATTGGTGGTCCAGGACCAATTCAAAATATTTATAGTTAGTGTTATAGGCAAAACCAGTGCTGTTGGCTGGCAATCATAACATATGTGCACAAGCAGAAGCAAATCCTGTCCCCTACCAAAGGGCCAGTGCTAGGGTGTTTGGCGTCTCCCTGCAAACTATTAATTTGGGCCCTCTCTCCAATACTTAATAAAGGGACAGTGCGCTCCTTAAAAAAAGAAAGTGTGGTATCACAAGGAAGGGGCATGGCCACACAATAGCACCCCAAATCAAAATACGCCACACAGTAGCACTATCTTATTGTCATTACACCGCATGTAATAATAATAATAATAATAATACCCACAGTCGCAGTGCCCTTTATACACATAACCACCATATCAGTGCAGCTTACACACATAATGCCAACAGTAGCAGTGCCCCCTCTACACATGCCCACGGTGGCAATCCTTTACATGGCAAATATCAACCTGGTTTTGCCATGTAAAGGATTGCCACTTTAAAAACAAACAATCAAACAAAAAAAAAAAAACAACAGGAAAAAACACAAAATCTCTCACTTTCTGATTCTCACACCCTATTACATTCCTCCCTATATATTTAAATGTTTCTATTACTGTATGTTCCCTCTTCCCTTCTCCAAACTATACACATCAACATTTTTTAGTATTTCCAGGTAAGTTTTGTGATGTAGGCCATGCACAATTTTAGTTGCCCTAATGTATTTACAGCCTTCTGGAGATATGGCTTCTGGAACTGAACACAGGATTCTAAATGTGGCTGTACCAAGGACCTATACAGTGGCATTACAGGTTGAGTATCCCTTATCCAAAATGCTTGGGACCAGAGGAATTTTGGATATCGGATTTTTCTGTATTTTGGAATAATTGCATACCATAACGAGATATTATGGTGATGGGACCTAAATCTAAGCACAGAAGGCATTTATGTTTCATATACACCTTATACACACAGCCTGAAGGTCATTTTAGCCAATATTTTTTATAACTTTGTGCATTAAACAAAGTGTGTGTACATTCACAGAATTCATTTATGTTTCATATACACCTTATACACACAGTCTGAAGTTCATTTAATACAATATTTTTAATAACTTTGAGTATTAAACAAAGTTTGTGTACACTGAGCCATCAAAACACAAAGGTTTCACTATCTCAGTCTCACTCAAAAAAGTCCGTATTTCGGAATATTCCGTATTTCGGAATATTTGGATATGGGATGCTCAACCTGTATTACTTTTTTCTGCTACTGGTTCTTTAACCTATGCAAACAAGCATCTGACTTGCCTTTCCTATTGCTTTGTTACATTGCTTACCTGAAATAGTAATACTTAGATAGCTTTCCTCTTGCCATTATAATGCCCTTAATATTATAGTTAGCCTTTGCATTTTTGAGACGTGTATGATTTTGCATTTTTTGGCATTAAATGTTGCCATGTTCTTGACCATTCCTCTAGTCCAGGGGCGGAACTGCCAGAGACAACGGAGTCAGTTGCCGCCGGGCTCCAGCCCTAAAGGGGCTTCCTCCATTGCCCCCTGGCTGTTACGTGCCCTTCCTACTAAATAGACAAAGGCGCTACCAGCAGGGTCTCGCAGTTTGTACATTCCATGCCGTAACACCCTTCTTTCCACCTTCACAATGAAGCTATTGGTACTTTGCAAAAAAAATTTTATTAGCATTGCAACTCAGCAGATCAATGCAGTGTGCAGCCACACACTCCATATATCTGCTCAGCCACAAAGCTGATTATTTCTTCACAAAGTACAAGGTGAGCTCCAAATAGAATTCTCTAGCTTAGATTATACCTTTCTATGCAAGGGTAAATAGCTCAATTGTTTGACTGCAATGCCACAGGAAATGGTTTGGATCCAAGACAGTGTGACTGAATAATAAAGAAACCTTAAGATGAGTTCATGAATGTTGTATAAGTATTAGTGAGAGAAGGGGTCAGGAGCATGCTAGGCTGCAAAAAATAAGGTAGGCTGCAAGTGAAAGTAATGATCTCCTATATATTTTCCCAGATCTGTCACTCTGTGTGGCTAACTCTGGGGGAAGTCACAGCAATGGGCGGAGACGGCAACTGCAGGACGATACACCAGTGCCAGCAGCAGACCGTAACAAAGTGACAGATCAGGGAGAATATATAGGAGGTAGGGAGGTGGCCATGGTACATGGCTGGCCAAGGGACACTAGCTCATGTACCCCTTTACCACTGAGGCTGGCCACCAAGGATGGACCTGTCACCAGTGCACATGCAATAACCTCTTCTGCTGCCCTCTTTGCAACTCAGATTGCCCAGTGCTCCCCTTCGCTAACAGTCCACAAAGTTTCCCCATCTCACGATCTGCCTCCTCACCCCCACTTTCATCTCTACAGCACACGCGCATATCATACAAGATCCCATCATGCGTACGTAGGTCTGAAATGCAAGAGGGAGGTTGGGGGGAGATTGGCATGCGCCAGCAACGCCACACAGCTCACTGTGACCACAGTGGAGAGGCGCTGCAACAGGACAATACACCAACCTCGGAGCAAGGAACTGCGTCGGTCAGGAGGAGAACTATTTCAATAGCATAAAAAGGTTAATGCGTCCCACCCTATGGACACCAGACTCATCAAGTCACTGTTGCCAGAGTCTCATACAATGACTCTGAACCTCTAAGCACACTATTTGACTGTCCACACCCTGCTGTGCCTATTACCCATCTCCTCCACCACCCTCAACACTGACCCACACATCATTCACCCACAGAGATACAATAAAGGTAGTTTGGATAAATTAGCTAAATGAAATGGATTTAACCAATTTATATAAATTTTTGGATGTTTTCCAGTGTTTGTGAGCAAATGGTCAATTGTCATTTGCTGCCACATATTAGCATAATTTTGTTTCAACTAGAAAAAAAAATTGGACAGATAATCTAAGTGTGGATCCAGTTTAAAGGTCCGTATTCACGGCCCGATTTTGGGGAGAGATGTGTGCTGAGCGAACTGCTCAGCACACATCTCTCCCCCCGCTCAGCACAGCGTGATGTGTGCTGAGCGTACGGGGGGTGGGGGGGGCGCTCATTTCACTCCCTGTGTAGGGCATTCTGTGTGTATCCAGCTTAACAGGTGTGAGCATCATACAACTACTGACTTGCGAGTAACTATACAGCAGCTCCATACCTTGTGACTTGAAGAAACACCAGTTAACCCCGGGAATGCTGCAGTCAAAGCAACAATTCCTCTTCTTACATTCCGCTGCACTTATTGTGGGGTAGCCGCAATCCCTTCTGCTGTACAGTTCCACATTACATTGTTTCTTGTCACTTCCTGTTGATGCAGTAAGGAAACATCCAGGAATTACAGCAGCTTAGTTTTTTTTTTTTTAACTGGGGCAATTTAGCTAGATCACAGGGCAATTTAGCTCCTTTGGTCCTTTTTTAGGACCAGTTAATCAGACAGTTGAGCAAACTGAAAAACAGCTAACAGGAAATTTCCACTTAAATGGTATTTTCTAATCTTATCTGACCATGACTAAGAATAAAGGATACACAAGATAAACTCTTAGAGCCATGGACCTTATCCATGTTTAAGCTCCATCAAATCTGTAATCAATAGCACTACATGCTCCCACTTTACCACTGTACTATATACTCTACCTGTGTTTTTAAGGTAAAAACACCATTTAACCCCAGTGACACTTGAATTAAAGCAGCAGCCTCTGGAATAGCATTCCTTAGCATTAATCCCAGGAAATCTGCAATCTTCACGCTCTTTGATAGCCATGCTACATTGCTGTTTACTTGGATGGAGCAGAGAGCACAACATCAGGACATAGGAAATATTACAATGCATGATAAGAAAGGTGTGAGCTCTACAGCAAGGCCTCTAACCCTTTGCCAGTGCCAAATACATAGGGCTTAACTCAGATCTGATCACAGCAGCAAATTTATTAGCTAAAACCATGTACACTGCAGGGGGGGGGGGGTGTATAATATGTGCAGAGAGAGTTAGATTTTGGTGCGGTGTGTTCAAACTGAAATCTAAATTGCAGTGTAAAAACAAAACAGCCAGTATTTACCCTGCACACAAACAATATAACCCACCTAAATCTCTCTGCAAATGTTATATCTGCCCCCCCCCCCCCCATCCCTGCAGTGCACATGGTTTTGCCCACTAGCTAACAAATTTGCTGCATCTGGGAATTACAGCAGCTTAATATTTCTTTTTACAGAAGGTTCAGCAAATTAAATTATTTAGTGAAATACTGTAATCATAACAGTTACAGGGATATTGTAGGTAGATTTATTGTCAGTGGATAAATGTAAAAATTAAACCCTTAGGCATAGTTCCAAAATGCTGTCATTGCAATCCAGATTTTAAGGATATCATGCTTGAGCACAGGTGACTTAATTAGAACTTCGGTCAATGTGAATTAACCATTGGACTCAACCATGGTTATCCTTAAAACCCAGGGGTCTATTTAAGATCGATCTTAATCGATGTTGGGCTTCCAGGTTGAAAAAAACACACACATTTACTAACATTTTAAAATTTATATAAAAAAATCATCTGTTCGTAAATGCAGTGCACATGGTTTTGCCCAACTGCTAACAAAAATCCTGCTGCGATCAACTCAGAATTACCCCCCATGGCCCTCATTCCGAGTTGTTCGCTCGCAAGCTGCTTTTAGCAGCATTGCACACGCTAAGCTGCCGCCTACTTGGAGTGAATCTTAGCATCTTAAAATTGCGAACGAAAGATTTGCAATATTGCGATAAGACATCTCTGTGCAGTTTCTGAGTAGCTCGAGACTTACTCTGCCAGTGCGATCAGTTCAGTGCTTGTCGTTCCTGGTTTGACGTCACAAACACACCCAGCGTTCGCCCAGACACTCCTCCGTTTCTCCAGCCACTCCCGCGTTTTTCCCAGAAACGGTAGCATTTTTTCCCACACGCCCCTAAAGCGGCCTGTTTCCGCCCAGAAACACCCACTTCCTGTCAATCACATTACGATCACCAGAACGATGAAAAAACCGTGAGTAATATTCCTAACTGCATAGCAAATTTACTTGGCGCAGTCGCAGTGTGAACATTGCGCATGCGCATTAAGCGGAGAATCGCTGCGATGCGAAGAAAATTACCGAGCGAACAACTCGGAATGACCACCTATGTGCACTGCAGGGAAGGCAGATTTAACATGTGCAGAGAGAGTTAGATTTGGGTGTGGTGTGTTCAATCTGCAATCTAATTTGCAGTGTAAAAATAAAGCAGTCAGTATTTACCCTGCACAGAAACAAAATAACTCACCCAAATCTAACTCTTTCTGCACATGTTATATCTGCCTCCCCTGCAGTACACATGGTTTTGCCCAACTGCTAACAAAATTCCTGCTGCGATCATCTTGGAATTACCCCCATCGATTGATGTTTTCACACTGCTCGTGTATATAAGACATAGGGCCTAATTCAGTTTGGATCGTAATACGCGTTCCAACCGCAAAAACTATGAAGAGGATGGGGGCATATACGCAGGGTCCATCCTGTGCGTGTGCCTACATTTTCTCCGGGTGCCCCGCAGAAAATGCGAATGCCTCTGCCTGTCAATCAGTAGAGGGCGTACCTTCGCAGGTATATCGCGATCATGAGCCATGTCTCCCATTTTTGTCATTATAGGTGCTCTGTGAGCTGCTGGCCATGCCCCAGCCCCTCTGTCTCCCGTGAATAGACATTGAGGCTTATTCAGACCAGATCGCTTCAATTTATTTTCAGCCAGCGGGCAATCTGGTCTGCACTGCACATGCGTATGCGCCACAATGCGTAAGTGCGACGGTCCGGAGATCACAAGAAGATTGACAAGAAGAGGGTGTTTGTGTGGGTGGCAACTGAATGTTTCTAGGGAGTGTCCGGAAAAACACTGGAGGGACCCGGCGTTTTGTGGGAGGATTTGTGACGTCACCTCAATGGCTGAGTAAGTGCTGAGCTGTGCAGCTCTTGTGCACATGTGATCACACACCTGCACAGCAAATTTTCCCTTCCGCTGTAGGCGGCAACTACCTGATTACAGGGATGCAAAAAACACACCCTAGCGATCAGGTCTGAATTAGCCACAATGTGCATATTTTCAGAGCAACAAGCTACAGGGAGCCTTCCACCCCCCCCCCTTCCCCATAGGAAGGGGGGGGGTTGTTTGGGTTAGCTGGACATTCCCCAAAAAAGTGACTGTCCTGCAAAAATTGGGATAGTTGGGAGGTATGTTCAAATACATTTATTGTTTTGCATGCAGGGTAAATACTGGCTTCTTTGACATTTAGCCACAAATGCTGCACAGCTGAATTACAGTATTACACTGCAATTAACAGTTATGCTAGGACATTCCCCCTCCCAAATCTACCTCTCTCTGCATGTTACATCTGTCCCACAGTGGCGTGCAGTGAGGTCAGTGGCTAGTGAGGCACTACAGCCATAATGTCCGCCGAATCCTGCCGATGACCCTTAGCCAATGCCCGCTACTGCCTCTGAGCCGATACCCGCTGCCACCGCCAATGGCTTACAAACTCGCCCACAATCAACTGACCCAGCCCTCCACCACTAATTTCTATCTCAGTCCGATGCCGCCAATGCCCGCTGCCTGCCTGCTCATTGTTCTCGTTATATATTATAAATTTTTAAAGAAAAAAAAAATGAGTGTTTGGGACTGGGAAGGGTGAGGGAGGAGGACATGAATGCAATTTTGTTGTCCAGGGCTTCCATTAACTTAAAGGAGAAGGGTCTGAATGGGTTAAAAAAAAATGCGTGAGGTCCCCCCTCCTTAGTATAACCAGCCTCGGGCTCTTTGAGCCGGTCCTGGTTATTTAAATACTGGGGGAAAAATTGGACAGGGGTTCCCCGTATTTAGACAACTAGCACCGGGCTCTTAGACCGGTCCAGGTTCCAAAAATACGTGGGACAATAGATGTAGGGGTCCCCCATATTTTTAAAACCAGCACCGGGCTCCACTAGCCAGAGAGATAATGCCACAGCCGGGGGACACTTTTATGTAGGCCCTTAAATCAAGAGGTTCCTCCCCTCGAGGCACCCAAGGGCCAGGGGTGAAGCCCGAGGCTGTCCCCAGCACCCCTGGGTGGTGGGTGCCGGGCTGATAGCCATGTGTGTAAAAAAAGAATATTGTTTTTTCGTTGTGGAACTACAAGGCCCAGCAAGCCTCCCCCGCTTGCTGGTACTTGGAGAACCTCAAGTACCAGCAGGCGGGGAAATAACGGGCTTGCTGGTACCTGTAGTTCTACAACAACAAAAAATACCCAAATAAAAACACAAACACACACAGCGTGACAGTAAAATTATTGAGACAGGCTGTAGCATGTGGGTGCATGTAACCCTATAAAAGTGATGGATTGGGTGACTATTACAATACCCACTGTTGCTGTCTGAAAAATGATGGATTTATAGATTGCTCTGCCGAGACATGTTTTTTTCTAAAATGCACCACAGGTATGGATGGATAGTATACTTGACGACACAGAGGTAGGTAGAGCAGTGGCCTACTGTACCGTACTGCTAAATATTATATTATTTATTATTATTATTATCCTTTATTTATATGGCGCCACAAGGGTTCCGCAGTGCCCAATTACAGAGTACATAAACAAATAATCAAACAGGAAAACAGCAACTTACAGTTGACGACAATATAGGACAAGTACAGGGTAAATAAACATAGCTACATCAGCAGATGACACTGGAATAAGTATCAGGTGGCTGAAGACTGATGGATTTGGTGCAGCTGAAGATTATTAAAGTAAGAAAAGAGTAAGCACATGAGGGAAGAGGGCCCTGCTCGTGAGAGCTTACATTCTTAAAGGGAGGGGTAGACAGACAGGGGTGAGACAGATGGGGTACATAGAGAGCATGGAACAGAGGTTTAGGATGAGATTTGGCTGGGTTTGGTGAAGAAGTGGGTCTTGAGAGCCCGTTTGAAGTTTTGTAGAGAGGTGGAGAGTCTGAGGGGGAGAGGTAGGGAATTCCAGAGAAGTGGTGCAGCACGTGAAAAATCTTGGAGGTAGGAGTGGGAGGAAGTAATCCGTAGGCAGGAGAGTCGGTGTGCATTAGCAGAGCGAAGAGGACGGGTGGGAGTGTAAAGCGAGATAAGATCAGAGATGTAGATGGGAGAGGAGTGGGTGAGGGCTTTGTAAGCAAGTGTGAGAAGCTTGAAATGGATTCTGAAAGGGAAGGGGAGCCAGTGAAGGACTAGTAAGAGAGGAGAGGTGGACGTAGTGCGTTTGGTGAGGAAAATGAGCCGGGCAGCAGCATTGAGGATAGATTGGAGTGGAGAGAGGTATTTGTCAGGAATGCCAGTCAGGAAGAGATTACAGCAGTCCAGTCTGGAGATGACCAGTGAGTGGATAAGAGTCTTAGTAGCATCCTGGGTCAGAAAAAGTCTGATCCTGGAAATATTTTTTAGATGAAAACGGCAGGTTTGTGAGAGGTGCTGAATGTGTGGTTTGAAGGAGAGGGAGGAGTCAAGGATTACTCCAAGACAGCGCGCTTGGGGGGTAGAGGAGATAGTAGTGCCATCAATAGATAATGAGATTGTAGGAGGTGAGATTATGCGGGAGGGAGGGAAGATGATCAGCTCGGTCTTAGACATGTTAAGTTTAAGAAAGCGCTGGGACATCCAGGAAGAGATAGCAGAGAGACAGTTGGAGATACGAGTGAGGAGAGTAGGGGAGAGGTCTGGAGAGGAAAGATAGATTTGAGTGTCATCAGCATAGAGATGATATTGGAAACCAAAAGAACTAATGAGCTTACCTAGTGAGGACGTATAGAGAGAGAAGAGAAGAGGACCAAGGACAGAACCTTGGGGTACCCCTACAGTTAGTGGAAGTGAGGGGGAGGTGGAGTCATGAGAGGAGACAGAGAATGAACGGTCAGAAAGGTAGGACGACAACCAAGAGAGGGCAGTGTTACGCAGACCAATGGAGTGAAGGATTTGCAGTAGGAGAGGATGGTCTACAGTGTCAAAAGCAGCAGAGAGATCAAGTAGAATAAGTAGAGAGTAGTGTCCCTTAGATTTAGCAGCATGGAGGTCATTGCATACTTTTGTAAGGGCAGTTTCAGTGGAGTGGAGAGGACGGAAGCCAGACTGGAATGGGTCAAGCAGTGAGTGTGAGGAAAGAAAGGAAGTAAGGCGGTTGTAGACAATACGCTCAAGGAGTTTGGAGGCAAAAGGGAGGAGAGAGATGGGTCGGTAGTTGGAGAGAGTGTTTGGATCAAGGGTAGGTTTTTTAAGAATAGGAGAGATGAGAGCGTGCTTGAAGGCAGAGGGGACAGTGCCTGATGAGAGGGAGAGATTGAGAAGGTGGGAAAGATGGGAACAAGCAGAAGAAGAGAGGTGGCAAAGGAGGCGGGAGGGGATAGGGTCAAGTGGTGAGGGGACAGGAACGAATGAGGGCCATGACTTCCTCTCCAGATGCATGGGAGAAAGATGACAGAGTTGGTGCGAGGGATGGGGAGGGTTGGTAAGGGATGGGAGAAGGCTGGTTACTGATAGTCTGCTGTGATGTGATGTCCTGATGTATGGAGTCAATTTTGGATGTGAAGTAAGTGGCAAAGTCAAGAGCAGAGAGTGAGGAAGGGAGATGAGGTGGAGGTGGGCAGAGGAGTGAGTTGAGAGTGGCAAAGAGGCGCCGGGGGTTGGAAGACTGGGAGGAGATTAGGTTCTTGAAGTATGACTGTTTAGCAAGAGAAAGGGCAGCACTGAAGGATGAGAGCATAAGTTTGAAATGGAGGAAGTCTGCCTTAGAGCGTGATTTCCTCCAGTGTCGCTCAGCAGTACATGAGCATTTTTGCAGATATCTGGTGCATTTGGTGTGCCAGGGTTGAGGTGTTAATTTGCAAGGGTGAATAGTCGTTGGTGGAGCAACAGAGTCAAGAGCAGAAGTAAGGGAAGCATTGTATGTGGAAGTGGCTTGTTCAGGGCATGAGAGAGAGAGAATAGGAGAGAGAAGTGAGTCAAACAGGGAGGAAAGGAATGTGGTGTCAATAGCTTCAATGTTACGCTTAGTGATGGTAGCCTTAGGAGGTAGAGATGGGGAAGTCGAGAGAGATAGGTTGAAGGAGAGCAGGTGGTGGTCAGAGAGGGGAAATGGGGAGTTGGAAAAATCAGAAATATCACAGCGGTGAGTGAAGACCAGATCCAGTGAGCTCCCATTCACATGGGAGGGTGAGGAGGTCCACTGGGAGAGACCAAGTGAAGAGGTGAGGTTAAGGAGTTTAGAGGCAGGGGATTGTGTGGGGATGTCAATAGGGATGTTGAAATCGCCTAGGATAATGGTGGGAATGTCAGAAGAGAGGAAGTGAGGAAGCCAGGAAGCAAAGTTGTCGATGAATTTGGAAGCAGTGCCAGGGGGGGCGGTAAATGACAGCTACTCTAAGATGGACTGGTTGGAAGAGGCATATGGCGTGGACCTCAAATGTAGAGAATATAAGGGATGGTTCTGGTGGTATGAGTTGGTAGGAGTAACTAGAAGGTAAAAGGACCCCAACACCACCCCCATGGCGACCCCCAGGTCGGGGTGTGTGTGTGAATGTAAGGCCCCCAGCAGAGAGAGCAGCAGCAGAAGTAGTGTCAGAGGGCGTAATCCAAGTTTCAGTAATGGCTAGTAGGTGTAGGGAGTTGGAAATGAAAAGGTCATGAGTGGGGACCAGTTTGTTACAAACAGATCTGGCATTCCAGAGGGCACAGGATAGGGGGTATGAGTTTGTGGGAGAGATGTGAATTAGATTTTCAGGGTTGCTGTAGCGATGAGGTGGGATTAACTTTGAGGGCAGGGATGATGAGAGAGTAGTGATGGTACGGGTGCCTGAGCTATGAGGGGAAACTGCAGGAGGTGGGCAGGGAGGGAGGTCAGTGTGATGTGGATGGGGGTGTGGGGAGGTGACAGGGAAGGGAGAGAGGGAGCAGGGCTGAGTTGTGGGGTAGCAGGACCATGGGGCAGAGGTGAATGAAAGTGGGGTAACAGGAAAGGTGGGGGAAGGAAACAGAGGGATGGAGGGGAGACAGAGGAGGGGAGAGAGGAGGAGGTGGAGGAGACTAGTGGGGGAAGGATAAAGATACATTATTAGGTAGACACTGAGTGATGTGGGGAGTATAAGAAAACCTTGACATAGTGTTAAGTAGGTAAATAGGTTGAAGTAGTGGAAGTAGGAGAGGAGACGGTAAGGCAATCCGAGCAGAAGAATTGCAGAAATGCAGGTGAGAAAAGCAGTGTAGGCTCAAGGGGTGTAGATTTAGTATGAAATGAGTCAAAAGCGTAGATAAAGTGGGTGCAGAAATGTATTTGGAGTGTAAGAAATGAAAGGATTGTGAGAGGTTTAAGAAGCAATGGTAATTATGTTAGATGTTTTAAGTGTTTGCAGGTAAAATTGCATTGGTGCAGCTGTGCTTAAAAAACAAAATTACAATAATACAGATACAGGCATTTGTAGGTGAAATGGATGGTTTATGAAATGTCCAAGTAAGGTAGTTCTGTGCTATGTAATCAGATGCAACAATCAGGAGGTGAGTGATCTGAGGAGTAAGTGACTCACATTTGTTATTAGTTCTTCAGTTTTCTTTGTTTTGTTAGATTGGTGTGCTTCTGTTTTCCTTCTTTTTCACTTCGATTGAACGCTGATTGAACACTGCTGTTATGTGTCAATTTTATCACGCTTTGATAAAAATGCACGCTTAGATCAATAAATGCACAGCCAAATGGCTTTGCACAGCCTACACCATTGGACTTAAGTAGAAGACTATTACAAGTGAAACCAATAATTGAAATCTGTAACCACACCCCACCCCCTCAAATGCCAGGCAATAAATTACCTTAAAAACAACAACCAGGCATTCCACAAAGATTAAACTGGGTCTATATCATTCAAAACTTTAAAAAAGTACTTCAAAATCACATACTATGCAATAATGTTTCAATTTGCATTACCCAGCAGAATTAGCTTTGCATATATAGATATAGTGCAGCAGAATATATTGGTGGTTGTAGTCAATTGTAATTACCTGGAGGTGACAAGAAGAGAAGAAACGTCAATTCACAATCGATATCAGCTGAAGATAAATTAATGCTGATTGAATACTGCTGTTATGTGTCAATTTTATCACGCTTTGATAAAAATGCATGCTTAGATCAATAAATGCACAGCCAAACGGCTTTGCACAGCCTACACCATTGGACTTAAGTAGAAGACTATTACAAGTGAAACCAATAATTGAAATCTGTAACCACACCCCACCCCCTCAAATGCCAGGCAATAAATTACCTTAAAAACAACAACCAGGCATTCCACAAAGATTAAACTGGGTCTATATCATTCAAAACTTTAAAAAAGTACTTCAAAATCACATACTATGCAATAATGTTTCAATTTGCATTACCCAGCAGAATTAGCTTTGCATATATAGATATAGTGCAGCAGAATATATTGGTGGTTGTAGTCAATTGTAATTACCTGTAGGTGACAAGAAGAGAAGAAACGTCAATTCACAATTGATATCAGTTGAAGATAAATTAATGCTGATTGAACACTGCTGTTATGTGTCAATTTTATCACGCTTTGATAAAAATGCACGCTTAGATCAATAAATGCACAGCCAAACGGCTTTGCACAGCCTACACCATTGGACTTAAGTAGAAGACTATTACAAGTGAAACCAATAATTGAAATCTGTAACCACACCCCACCCCCTCAAATGCCAGGCAATAAATTACCTTAAAAACAACAACCAGGCATTCCACAAAGATTAAACTGGGTCTATATCATTCAAAACTTTAAAAAAGTACTTCAAAATCACATACTATGCAATAATGTTTCAATTTGCATAACCCAGCAGAATTAGCTTTGCATATATAGATATAGTGCAGCAGAATATATTGGTGGTTGTAGTCTATTGTAATTACCTGTAGGTGACAAGAAGAGAAGAAACGTCAATTCACAATCGATATCAGCTGAAGATAAATTAACGCTGATTGAACGCTGCTGTTATGTGTCAATTTTATCACGCTTTGATAAAAATGCACGCTTAGATCAATAAATGCACAGCCAAACGGCTTTGCACAGCCTACACCATTGGACTTAAGTAGAAGACTATTACAAGTGAAACCAATAATTGAAATCTGTAACCACACCCCACCCCCTCAAATGCCAGGCAATAAATTACCTTAAAAACAACAACCAGGCATTCCACAAAGATTAAACTGGGTCTATATCATTCAAAACTTTAAAAAAGTACTTCAAAATCACATACTATGCAATAATGTTTCAATTTGCATTACCCAGCAGAATTAGCTTTGCATATATAGATATAGTGCAGCAGAATATATTGGTGGTTGTAGTCAATTGTAATTAACTGTAGGTGACAAGAAGAGAAGAAACGTCAATTCACAATCGATATCAGCTGAAGATAAATTAACGCTGATTGAACGCTGCTATGTGTCAATTTTATCACGCTTTGATAAAAATGCACGCTTGGATCAATAAATGCACAGCCAAACGGCTTTGCACAGCCTACACCATTGGACTTAAGTAGAAGACTATTACAAGTAAAACCAATAATTGAAATCTGTAACCAAACCCCCCCCCCACCTCAAATGCCAGGCAATAAATTACCTTAAAAACAACAACCAGGCATTCCACAAAGATTAAACTGGTTCTATATCATTCAAAACTTTAAAAAAGTACTTCAAAATCACATACTATGCAATAATGTTTCAATTTGCATTACCAAGCAGAATTAGCTTTGCATATATAGATATAGTGCAGCAGAATATATTGGTGGTTGTAGTCAATTGTAATTACTCAGCAGAATTAGCTTTGCATATATAGATATAGTGCAGCAGAATATATTGGTGGTTGTAGTCAATTGTAATTACCCAGCAGAATTAGCTTTGCAAATATAGATATAGTGCAGCAGAATATATTGGTGGTTGTAGTCAATTGTAATTACCCAGCAGAATTAGCTTTGCATATATATAGTGCAGCAGAATATATTGGTGGTTGTAGTAAATTGTAATTACCCAGCAGCAGCTCTACTGCACTCAACATCACCAGTGCTCACAATATATATAATGCTATATACTATGCCATAGTGGTGCTTACTATATAACACCTCCTACTGCGTTCCCCCTGGCAATGAGCATGACACCCAGAGAGTGAAACCCCTGGCAATGAGCATGACACCCAGCACGTGAAACTCTTGGCGTTGAGCAGTTTTTGTAAAAGTAATTAGAAGCTTTACTGTAGGGCATAGTGTATCACAGATATTGTGGTGAGTGACATAATATGTTCCAAAGGGCATTAATGTGTGGGGCTTAACATGGTGGAAATTACTGTACTTTTTTCCCTGTGGTGGCCGAGGTCTGTTGGTGCAGGGTCAAGAACTAGGGTGTAAGGTAGTCTTTGCCTGCAAGGCTACGCTCATTTTATGGAGACCATACCCATACATTTAAGTGTGGCATATACCTGCGCTTGCTCGCGGGGTGAGAACATCTCCCTAATTGAATTCAGCGATATGAATAGAGGTTGTGCAGCAGCCACAGAAAGGGTTAATCTCTGCAGCTTGTCACTAAATTACATTGTTGCAATTTTAGCTGGGAGCTGCAATAATTACTCTAATACATAACACAGCCAACACTTCTATATTCACACAATATACTGCATGGTGAATATAGAAGTGGTGCTTGCTAAACAGCACCTCCTACTGCATTCCACATCACCGCTGGTCACACTCATATCAGGCCCATAATGCTGTATACTATGCCATAGTGGTGCTTACTATATAACACCAGGTGCTGTGCAGTGGTCAAAACACACTAACTGGTCCCATGCTGTTGTTGAACTAAAGGCCTATACACACGATGAGATTCGGTCTATGCTAATAGGTTTAAAAAGGTTACATAAAAGCTACTTTATGTATTTATTCATTAAAGTTTTTAAGTTGTATTTTACAACCATACAATGATATGATATATAATGTATCGTATAATCATTACATAATGTTGATGGCATTGAATTGTCTCTGCCTTGACTAGTGGCAGCAGCTTCAGCACTAGGTGGAAGTGGATCTTGATCTTTCCCTATTTTACCCTCCACCTTTTTGTTCTCCATTTTTTAATGTGTGGAATTATATGCCAGTAATATATCTGGAATTAGACGGTGGTAATGTCTGGAATTAGATACCACTAGATAGATACCAGATATCACTGTGACTGGAATGATGACATATGCACAGTGACAGGACACTACCACAGCACCCTACAGCAGCCATATGCGGCACAAGACACTGGAGTATTAGTAATGTACTGTAGTATACTGAGCACCACAAGACAATGAGCAGTGATACGGAGCACTGATGAGGATACTAGAACTGACACTGAGCAGCAAGATGCAGCACTGGACTATTAGTAATGTACTCTAGTATACTGAGCACCACATTGCAGCACAAGACAATGAGCAGTGATACTGAGCACTGATGAGGATACTACTGAGAACTGACACTGAGCAGGAGAGACACACTACAATTTCATCTTGCGCCTCTTTTTTTATTTATCTTTGCATCATGTGCTGTTTGGGGCTATTTTTTTAAGTGCCATCCTGTCTGACACTGCAGTGCCACTCCTAGATGGGCCAGGTGTTTGTGCTGCCCACTTGGGTCGCTTAGCTTAGTCATCCAGGGACCTTGGTGCAAATTTTAGGACTAAAAATAATATTGGGAGGTGTGAGGTGTTCAGAATAGACTGGAAAGGAGTAGAAATTATGGTTATTGAGCTTAATACTATAGGATCAAAATTACCCCCAAATTCTATGATTTTAGCTGTTTGAGGTTTTTAAAAAATATCACCCGAATACAAAACCCGAAAGGGTGGTTTTGCCAAAACGCGTCCATATCCAAAACACAACTGCGGATCCGAAACCAAAACCAAAACATGAAACACGAAAAATGCCCGCTGCACATCTCTAGTTAGGGGAGAAGCATGTAGCCTTGTAGACTATGCACAGCTATATCTAGAAAAATATACGATCTAATCTTTAACCAACCAATGCAAGAAAGTATTTAATGTGAAAATACGAAACACTAGACTAATTGGAGGTGCGCCCTAAAGCAAATTACAATGTTAGGATTAGGGGGTTCGGAAAGACCTCTAGTGTAAACACTACTATATACATTTTAAGATAGGAAGGTACAAATTACATATTCACATTGCATCTATGGGCTGGATTCAAGTGTCCCTTTCCTCCCTCAATCGTGCCCGTCAGCAGCTATTCTAATGTTGCTGCCAACGGGTGCGACATGTTTATTTCAGCTCGCTACCCCCAGGGGAAACAAGCTGAAATGTGTGCAAAGAGACCCATTTGGGCAACCAAACGGTGTCTTTTCATGATCGCGCCCATTACTTTATTCAGGTTTAGGTGCTTTGTGCACCTAAACCAGAGTGTAATGGGCGCAATAATTGAGGGCATTTGAATTTCCCTTATATGTGTGTGTGTGTGATATACACACAGACACACATACTGTATTTCTTTATATAATGGACACCTCAGTTTCTATTCATTCATGTCCTGCCCCCTACTCTGTCAGACCCCTTCCCCTCTACTTTTCTGACCCCAAACGCCACTCATTCTTGTTGAGTGCTGGTGGGCCCATTCAGAATTTTGCTATGGGGCCCACAAAGGTCTAGTTACGCCACTGGGCAGGGTTATAGAGGAGGCGGTGCAAGGCATCCTGGGAACAGTCAAAGCTTTAGCCTGTTGGTGCCTTGGATCAAGATCCAACTCTACACCCCGATGTTAGTGTAGTGCCTTTTGGGGTTAAGGTTTTACAGAAAGTTACAGGTTTTTTTAATTTAGTAAAATATGCCCCATTTTAAAGATAGGGCATTTACATTTGTTGCACCTGTGCAGTACATAGCAGCCTGCAGGGCATGTACAGTGGCTTCATTTGGGTGCACATACATTGCCGGCTCCTGGTCGCAAACTGAAATTATTGTGTGTAAGTGGAATTAGCGGTGTTTATGTCATACAGGGGGGTGGGGGAGGTTTGTGGTTGGTGGGGGGCACGCTGTGTGATTATTATCCTGCATCTATACATACATGCGCTAACACCTGGACATACACTGATGTACCCACACCTAATATCCATACATACACGCCCTGACACCTGGACATACACCAACATTCCCACACCTGCATCTATACATACACATGCTGACACCTGGACATACACCAACATACAAGCACCTGCATCTATATATACACGCGCTGACAAATGGACATACACCGACGTACCCACACTTGCATCTATACATACATGCACTGACATCTGGACATACAAGCACCTGCATCTATACATACACGCGCTGACACCTGAACCTACACTGACGTTCCCACACCTGCATCTATACATACACATTCTGACACCTGGACATACACAGACGTACCCACACCTGCATCTATACATACACGCGTTGACACCTGGACGTACACTGACGTACACACACCTACATCTATATATGCATGGATGCAAATGTGGGTACGTCTGTATACGTCCAGGTGTTAGCATGTGTATGTATAGATGTTAGGTGTGGGTACATCAGTGTATGTCCAG